>NC_091753.1:59219967-59282467 GCF_043380555.1 Nothobranchius furzeri | reverse complement strand
TGCCTCTTTAGCTCCTGATCAGCTGATGACAGCTTCAACACACCGCGCTGCTTAACGCACGCATTTCCTTATCAGTAACAGAAACGATGTTTTGTTAAAAGAAGACGTCATTAATTAATTTGCTCGTTACTGAAAGAAATATTTTTTTATTAACGCAGTTATTTTAAACGGCGTTATTCCCATCACTGCTCTGTTGTGTCTACAGCAGCAGCGACTGAGACCGTGAGGGTCTCCGCCCACCCGGCCAATCATCATCGTGTTTGTAAGTGTGTTACCGACACCTCTCTCTCCCTGGCTGCAGCTGAAGTGTGGCGGTCAGAAAGCCTCACACTGCTGCTCAACGTTCGACAAGCACATAGTAACGCACAACCTTCCGTCCCCAGTAACGGTAACGGCGTTGCAACGGCGGGAAAAGTAATTAATTAGATTATTCCGTTACCTATAAAAGAACGCCGTTATATTTAAACGGCGTTAATCCCAACACTGCAAATGAGCTAGGACACCGTGGCTCACTCCGAGCAGGATGGAGTTGCAATAGTCCAGACGTGAAGTTATGAACTCATGCACTACAGTTTCAAGATGAGGTCTGGACTAGCAAGGTTTAACCTTGGCCAAGCATCTTAAACAGTTACAGGAGGAAGCTACCACCCCATTTATGTGACCCCTAAAACAGAAGCCTTGGTCCATTTTCACTCCACTGGGAGGTTAATTCACCACAGTCCACCATGGAGGTATCAGTGTGGCGGCTGGGACTGAAGAGCACTGCTTCTGTCTTCCCCTCATTGAGGCACAGGAAATTTTCTGCCATCCCCACTTTGACCTCACACAAACTATCTAAAACTGTCGAGACTGGTCGACCACCAGCATCATCCAAAGGCAAGTACAGTTGGCAGTCATCAGCATACAGGTGAAAATCAATACCATGTTTCTGTAGGACATCACCCAAAGGCAGAATATACACACAAAACAGCAGGGACCCAGTATTGAATCCTGCAGAACATCCCAGGAGAGAACAGACAAAAAAAAACACCCATCTGGTCAGAAAGGTGGGACCTAAACCAATCCAGAGCCAGACCAGTCATTCCCAACAGCAACACAACTCCACTGACTCTGTCTGCTCTGCAACGCTGATGTTTTATCTCCACAAACAACACAAACCTGGAGGGGTTCTGCTCTGTGGTGGAGTTGCTAATGCTAATGGTTAGCTTCTACTAGCAGAGACGTTCTCTGATGTTTCCTGGACGCTAAACCAACAACAGCCTTCCCCGTCGTGAGTCCAGATGGGTGAGTGCATGAATGTTAGTGACAGTGCGACGTAGATCTGTCAGGATTTTCTAATCCTAGAGTTTCACCGTCTAGAATCTACTGCAGGAGATAGGTGTAGGAGACTATCTTCATTTTCAGCTTGCATGAAACACTCAGAGTGACCCTTTAGAATCAGAAATAATCATTAAAACAATATTTAAACTGTCCACTGATGACCTGAATAAGCCGAGTCGTCTCAGACTGGAGCACACACCCTCCTCACTTAAACTACAAAGCAGACTTGTGAGTTCCATTCATAAAACTGTCCGAAATCCTCAAACAGAAGACAGAGTGACCTAGATCCTGATAATAGACTCACATTTATTTATCAGGACGATCAGAGTCCATCTAACACACAGAACCAGGTGTGGTCCAACGCGTTTGCTGCCATTAGGCTTAAAAGTACCTCAAACCACAAATTCATCTGCAAACATCCTCATGCTGAAGGCTTCCCAGATGATCTGAATCCGTCTGCATTTTCACATTTCCTTACTCATGAGATGTGGGACCTACAGGCTCCAGTGGTAAACAAGGGTTTCACCAGGAATGGCAGACTACTTTCAGGATGTTTCACATCTTGTCCAAAAGTCTTCTTCACTTCTGACGGAGGGTTCGTAGGGCCTTGTAGAGCAACGCAGAAACTTAACATTCTGGCACATTTCAGTCAGAGACAGGATCACCCTGAGGACAAAACACCCAAACACAAGCTGAGCAGGGTAGAAGAGCCGTCCCATCAAGTCAAGACTCAGCTGTCCATCAGAGGACCGCCGGGTCCACCTTTAGGACAGGCGGTTTAAGGGGTGAGTGAAAGAAGTCATCTCTGTTAAACATTGGAGAACGAGGTTGTTTGGGTTGCTTTTAGCACCCCCTCGTGTCCGTTTGTAGAACCAAAGCAAAACATCTTGTTTGTCTTTTTAACACCTTCAACTTCTAACAGCTCTCAGCAAACCAGCTGTGTTCCTGATCTAAGGCACGCAGGAAGCCTGCTGGAAGCCGACTGCAGCGCCAGGTATGTCAGCTCCCAACAGAGCGGCCCGCCAGTCTGAGGTCGTCCGGGTGGCCTTTCTTCAACACTGTAAAGCAGGAGGATCCAGCACGTTGAATCCACTCTGCAGAGGCCCATTAACCACCTGCTGGTTGAAATCAGGTGCGCTGAAGCAGAGTTGAAACTAAAACCTGCTGGATAGCGGCCCTCCAGGACCAGGATTGGGCACCCCTGTGGTAAAGGGTAATTTTAGCACATACCAGCTCAAGAAAATGATTTATAAACTGAAAAGTATCCCGTAAACTGTGATGGTGGTCTCAAACTCTACCTGAAGTTCTCAGATGCACCACCTGGAACAGGTGACCTAACTGTGATGGGCTTTAGAAGTCTGGAACTCCAAACCCACGATGGGAAAATCCTCAAACAACCACCAGTGTTCCTTTTCATTTAGTTCGAGTCTTTTGACTACATTTTTTTATTTTAGTCATGATTTAGTCGACTAAAATACTTGTATTTGTCTTCTGATGCAGTCATTTTCACCTTGTGTAAAGGAAACGTTAACGACTTTAACTTTACTTTTACTTTAGTTAAACTACTTGAAACTGTAAAGAAATATGAAAAAATCCAAATTCGGTCACATCTACTGCTTTCACTCCCAGCCGCGGACATCCTCTCCCTTTAGATGTGACTTTTACCGGCATAAAAATCCCCATAGAGCTCCAGGAGTTGACGTCACTTCTCCCGGCATGCAACAGTTCAAATCGAAACGGCGCCATATTGGCAGGCAGTAGCGTGCAGCTGGACTATTTGTTATTGTCAGAAAACTCAAACGGGAAATATGGTAGATTCCTGTTGTGCCCCAGGATGCAGAACAGACACGGACGACATAAGGAATGAGCCATCTACAGGATTCCCCAAGATCCGGAGCGCCGCAAACGTTGGATCATTGCAATAAAACGCGCTAGTGACCGGGCTAAAATGAAGCTGTGGGATCCCGAGAGTAAAGGTTTTCACTTATGCAGCGACCGCTTCATATCAGGTACTTAAACCAACGTTTCCTCAACTGTGTATGGTATTTATTTTAAATGCTTTTATTACGATTCTTAGTGGGCTTCCTAAACTTATTTTGGCGTGGCTTTTTCTGTCTTATTACTCATAGCAACAAGTAAACGTCACGTAAAACGTTGCCTCGTGAGTTCTGCGTGCTGCCGTTTACGTGTTTTATGATCACAGCAATTAACCGGCTAAGCTGTATTTAATTTTTAAGCAATGGTTGATCAATTGTCAGATCACACATAAAAAGCACTTTGGATTGCTATTATCTGTCTCACCGAGACAGATCTCAGACAGATCCTGAGACGCTCCTGCCTGACATTTTTATTTTATTCATGGAAAACAATCAGACTAGTGATTTCTCTTGGTGTTCAGTTTATACATTCAAACAGCACAGCACTCTATTTAAACTACTTACATGTAAATCTGTTATTTGTCCATCCATCCATCCATTTTCATCCGTTTATCCGGAGTCGGGTCGTGGGGCAGCAGCCTAAGTCGAGAGGCCCACACTTCCCTCTCCCCAGCCACTTGGGCCAGCTCCTCCGGGGGAATCCCATGGGGTTCCCTGGCCAGGTCCGCTCCGACAGCTTCTGGCATTTTTAAAAAGTATCCCAGGGGCACGGTAAGGGTCGGAGATGCTTAGGCTATTTAATTTATGACTATATAAAATGATTTCTTCGGTTTTTAAGTGTGAAGTAAACTCCGACGGAGTAAAATCCAAGCCGATCCCATTCATTTTGTTTACCTTTGTTGCCTGCCAACATGGCGTCTACTCTCGGAGAGTCACGTGACGTCTGGAGCTCTATATGATGTCTGGTTACCCTTAGCTTTTTAGAGCAGCAGCTGCTCCAAACTCGGATTGGTTCTATTCTCATTTAGTCCCACCTGTTCCATTTGCTGATTGGTTGTTTTTCTGGTCGCCTTCTTTTCTGTTTTCTGTGTACTTTTGTTGTTGACGTCTCTTATTTGTCAACAAAAATCTCGTCAATATTTGTCATAATTTAGTCTTTACAGCAGTGAACCTCGACTGGAGGCCTGCAGGCCACATCCAGCTTGCCAGACCTTTCCTCCTGGCCTCTCCAACCCTTTGGGTCCTAATGCCCCCCAAATGGGGGACTTAGAAGTTTAGCAGTAAAATTTATGTCTCAAACATCAATAACTGTTGTCCACACGCAACTAAAACTACAATCAAAACAGTTTAGATGGAAAACAAAGCATTGTTGACTGTCTCCTGTTTCGAGTTTAAATCTTGCATAAACTGTGGAGAAACCTGTAAGTGGTTTTGGACTAAAGCGTCAGCTAAATACAACCATAAAGCTGCCTGTTGCTGTCAAACTAGGAGGCGGGACTTAAACACAGGTCCGGAGCGCGTGGAGCACGCTCACAACCAACCAAAACAGGATGGGTTGAACAAAAAAGTGCTCAGGGAGACTCTGACAGTCTGTGACGTTTCTCTAGATACGCACTACAAGAGATTTGCTGTCATTTTTGAAAATAAAGAAAAAAAGAAAAAAAAAACATTTTTTTCTAAATTTAAAAGAAAAAATTGTCCCAAAAAAAGTACAGATATTTTTTCCATGGGATGTTGATTTAGTGGAAAATGAATGAAAAACGAGCACAAATAGATGTAAAAATTGTTGCTGTAAATGTTACTGTCATTTTATTGTGGAAAATGTTGAATGAAGAAAAGCTGCTTTGAAGGGGGCGGATGAGATCGTCCTGGGTATCTCAAGGCTATGGATGTTGTAGGGCTGTAGTGGTTGACACATCTCTGCAATATTGCGTGGTCATCGGGGACAGTTCCTGTGGAGTGGCAGACCACCACCCTGGTCCCCATCTTTAAGAAGGGTGACCTGAGGGTGTGTTCCAACTATAGGGGGATCACACTCCTCAGCCTCCCTGGAAAGGTCTACTCCAAGGTACTGGAGAGGAGGGTCAGATCGATAGTTGAATCTCAGATTGAGGAGGAGCAATGTGGTTTTCATCCTGGCCGTGGAACTGTGGACCAGCTCTATACCCTTGCAAGGGTGATGGAGGGGGCATGGGAGTTTGCCCAACCAATCCACATGTGTTTTGTGGATTTGGAGAAGGCTTGTGACCGTGTCCCCAGGGGCACCCTGTGGGGGACGCTCCAGGAGTATGGGGTGGGGGGCCTTTTGTTATGGGCCATTCAGTCCCTTTACCAGAGGAGCGTGAGTTTGGTCCGCATAGCCGGTAGTAAGTCGGACCTGTTCCCGGTGAGGGTTGGACTCCGCCAGGGCTGCCCCTTGTCACCGGTTCTGTTCATTACCTTTATGGACAGAATTTCTAGACGCAGCCGTGGTGTGGAGTGTGTCGAGTTTGGTGGCAGGAGAATCTCGTCTCTTCTTTTTGCGGATGATGTGGTTCTCCTAGCTTCATCCAGCTCTGACCTTCAGCTCTTGCTGGGTAGGTTCGCGGCCGAATGTGAAGCGGCTGGGATGAGGATCAGCACCTCCAAATCTGAGACCATGGTTCTCGACCGGAAAAGGGTGGCTTGCCAACTCCGGGTCGGGGGAGAGGTCCTACCTCAAGTGGAGGAGTTTAAGTATCTCGGGGTCTTGTTCACGAGTGAGGGTAGGAGGGATCGGGAGATCGACAGGCGGATTGGTTCGGCGTCTGCAGTGATGCGGACGCTGAGCCGATCTGTCGTGGTGAAGAGGGAGCTGAGCCAGAAAGCCAGGCTCTCGATTTACCGGTCGATCTACGTCCCAATCCTCACCTATGGTCATAAGCTTTGGGTAATGACCGAAAGAACGAGATCGCGGATACAAGCGGCCGAAATGAGTTTCCTCCGTAGGGTGGCCGGGCTCAGCCTTAAGACTCGGACTCGGAATAGAACCGCTGCTCCTCTGGATCGAAAGGAGCCAGTTGAGGTGGTTTGGGCATCTGGTCAGGATGCCTCCTGGACGCCTCCCTGGGGAGGTGTTTCGGGCATGTCCTGCCGGCAGGAGGTCCCCGGGTCGACCCAGGACACGTTGGAGAGGTTACATCTCCAATCTGGTCCGGGAACGCCTTGGGGTCCTGCCCGAGGAGCTGGTGGAGAAGGCCGGGGAGAGGACGGTCTGGAGCTCCCTAGTTGGGATGCTGCCCCCGCGACCCGGACCCGGATAAGCGGAGGACGACGACGATGAGGAGGGAAAGCTGCTTAAACCTGCATTTTCACTGTGGCCGTGTTTATTATGAACATGGTTTTAGCTGAAGTTTACAAGAGTTCAGCTGTGGTAACTTGAGATGAACTGAGAAGCATCTGCTTGCTTGTATAGTCGGCTACATGAACTGTGATCGTAATCATTTATGTATATTTATCAGTGATGGTATGGATGTTTAAAAACTGTTTTTTATCTTGTTGCATTGAGTTTCACGTTGTCCCACATGGAGTAGTCTGTCCCACATTTGGTGAACTGGGATCTGGTCACCCAAGTCCCGGGAGAATGAAAACATGAATGCAAGTTTCTAACCCGCTCTGCCTCGCCCTGGATCACACACATGTTGTACTTCAGTTTAAATGTCAGGTTGATGGTAATCTGCTGCCAGGAAGTGACTGTTTCCTTTAACAGCTTCCTGTTTGTGCGTCTGATTGGTCCGATTCTATTCTGGTAAATGGTGTTAAGTGAGATGTGAGAAACCTCAACAACTTTATCTCCTTTGATCTCCAGCTTGAGCGGGACGCTGACAGATGCAAACAGCTGCCTGACTGAGTAACCAATCATATCACTGGGTATTAAATCATTTATTTACAATAGCAAATATAACTGAGTTTGCTGTAAGGAGCAACTTAGATAAATGCAAACAAATTGTATTAAACTTTAGTAATAAGGTCTCTGGTTCAGCAGCGCTGCGGGATTACTTAGATCAATAATAACATCATGGTTATTTAGCCAGATTATAAACCATGGACGTAATTTTCACTTTAGAAGTGGGGGGACACGGAGGGGGGGGGGTATCTTTACAGTATGCTCTAAGGGGAAACAGGCTTCAACACAAACGTTTGTTTTCTGCTTGGTCCTAGAGCTCAACCAGTGTCAATTTAATATAGCGTAATATTGTTTTTGGAAAAAGTGAGGGGGACATGTCCCCCCCTGCCCCCCCAAAATTACGTTCATGTTATAAACACAGCATTTGTTTCTCTTTACAGCTGAAATCCTTCAGCGACGCCCCGAACGCACCACTATGCTCGGCTTTAATCTATGTTTACTTTAATACAGCTGCTATGGTGGCCCAGGAGGGCTGATATTAGGAAATGAAACCAATCGGGTAAAAATTTCTATCGGACATGACGGAGGAGTCCTTATAACAGGATCGCTGGTGCCTTTGGTCCTCGGTTTAAACTACTGAAAACTCATCCAGAGGAGGAAGAGAAGGAGAAGGAGGTAGAGGAAGAGGAGGAAGAGGTAGAGAACGAGCAGAAGAAGGTAGAGGAAGAGGAGGAGGAGGTAGAGGAAGAGGAAAAGGAGGAAGAGGAAGAGCAGAAGGAGGAGGAGGAGGAAAAGGAGATGAAGGTAGAGGAAGAGCAGAAGGAGGTAGAGGAAGAGGTGGAGGAGGTAGAGGAGAAGGAGGTAGAGGAAGAGGAGAAGGAGGTAGAGGAAGAGGAAAAGGAGGAAGAGGAAGAGCAGAAGTAGGATGAGGAAAAGGAGAAGGAGGTAGAGGAAGAGCAGAAGGAGGTAGAGGAAGAGGAGGAGGAAGAGGTGGAGGAGGTAGAGGAGAAGGAGGTAGAGGAAGAGGAGAAGGAGGTAGAGGAAGAGGAAAAGGAGGAAGAGGAAGAGGAGAAGGAGGTAGAGGAAAAGGAGGAGGAGGTAGATGAAGAGGAGGTAGAGGAAGAGCAGAAGGAGGTAGAGGAAGAGTAGAAGAAGGTAGAGGAAGAGGAGGAGGAGGTAGAGGAAGAGCAGAAGGAGGTAGAGGAAGAGGAGGAGGAAGAGGTGGAGGAGGTAGAGGAGAAGGAGGTAGAGGAAGAGGAGAAGGAGGTAGAGGAAGAGGAAAAGGAGGAAGAGGAAGAGGAGAAGGAGGTAGAGGAAAAGGAGGAGGAGGTAGAGGAAAAGGAGGAGGAGGTAGAGGAAGAGGAGAAGGAGGTAGAGGAAGAGGAAGAGAAGGATGTAGAGGAAGAGGAGAAGGAGGAAGAGGAAAAGGAGAAAGAGGCAGAGGAAGAGGAAGAGGAGGAGGAGGTAGATGAAGAGGAGGTAGAGGAAGAGCAGAAGGAGGTAGAGGAAGAGTAGAAGAAGTTAGAGGAAGAGGAGGAGGAGGTAGAGGAAGAGCAGAAGGAGGTAGAGGAAGAGGAGGAGGAAGAGGTGGAGGAGGTAGAGGAGATGGAGGTAGAGGAAGAGGAGAAGGAGGTAGAGGAAGAGGAAAAGGAGGAAGAGGAAGAGGAGAAGGAGGTAGAGGAGGAGGAGGTAGAGGAAAAGGAAGAGGAGAAGGAGGTAGAGGAAGAGGAGGTAGAGGAAGAGGAGAAGGAAGAGAAGGATGTAGAGGAAGAGGAGAAGGAGGAAGAGGAAAAGGAGAAAGAGGTAAAGGAAGAGGAAGAGGAGGAGGAGGTAGATGAAGAGGAGGTAGAGGAAGAGCAGAAGGAGGTAGAGGAAGAGTAGAAGGTGGTAGAGGATGAGGAGAAGGAGGAAGAGGAGGAGGTAGAGGAGAAGGATGTAGAGGAAGAGGAGAAGGAGGTAGAGGAAGAGGAGGAGGAGGTAGAGGAAGAGGAGAAGGAGGAAGAGGAGGAGGTAGAGGAAGAGGAGGAGGTAGAGGAAAAGGAGAAGGAGGAAGAGGAGGAGGTAGAGGAAAAGGAGAAGGAGGTAGAGGAAGAGGTAGTGGAAGAGGAAGAGGAGGTAGAGGAAGAGGAGGAGGAGGTAGAGGAAGAGGAGAAGGAGGAAGAGGAGGAGGAGGAAGAGGAGAAGGAGGAAGAGAAGGATGTAGAGGAAGAGGAGAAGGAGGAAGAGGAGGAGGTAGAGGAAGAGGAGAAGGAGGAAGAGGAGAAGGATGTAGAGGAAGAGGAAGAGGTAGAGGAAGAGGAGAAGGAGGAAGAGAAGGAGGTAGAGGAAGTTGAGAAGGAGGAAGAGGAGAAGGAGGTAGAGGAGAAGGATGTAGAGGAAGAGGAGAAGGAGGAAGAGGTAGAGGAAGAGGAGAAGGAGGAAGAGAAGGATGTAGAGGAAGAGGAGAAGGAGGAAGAGGAAAAGGAGAAAGAGGTAAAGGAAGAGGAAGAGGAGGAGGAGGTAGATGAAGAGGAGGTAGAGGAAGAGCAGAAGGAGGTAGAGGAAGAGTAGAAGGTGGTAGAGGATGAGGAGAAGGAGGAAGAGGAGGAGGTAGAGGAGAAGGATGTAGAGGAAGAGGAGAAGGAGGTAGAGGAAGAGGAGGAGGAGGTAGAGGAAGAGGAGAAGGAGGAAGAGGAGGAGGTAGAGGAAGAGGAGGAGGTAGAGGAAAAGGAGAAGGAGGAAGAGGAGGAGGTAGAGGAAAAGGAGAAGGAGGTAGAGGAAGAGGTAGTGGAAGAGGAAGAGGAGGTAGAGGAAGAGGAGGAGGAGGTAGAGGAAGAGGAGAAGGAGGAAGAGGAGGAGGAGGAAGAGGAGAAGGAGGAAGAGAAGGATGTAGAGGAAGAGGAGAAGGAGGAAGAGGAGGAGGTAGAGGAAGAGGAGAAGGAGGAAGAGGAGAAGGATGTAGAGGAAGAGGAAGAGGTAGAGGAAGAGGAGAAGGAGGAAGAGAAGGAGGTAGAGGAAGTTGAGAAGGAGGAAGAGGAGAAGGAGGTAGAGGAGAAGGATGTAGAGGAAGAGGAGAAGGAGGAAGAGGTAGAGGAAGAGGAGAAGGAGGAAGAGAAGGATGTAGAGGAAGAGGAGGAGGCAGAGGAAGAGGAGAAGGAGGAAGAGGAGGAGGTAGAGGAAAAGGAGAAGGAGGAAGAGGAGGAGGTAGAGGAAAAGGAGAAGGAGGTAGAGGAAGAGGTAGTGGAAGAGGAAGAGGAGGTAGAGGAAGAGGAGGAGGAGGTAGAGGAAGAGGAGAAGGAGGAAGAGGAGGAGGAGGAAGAGGAGAAGGAGGAAGAGAAGGATGTAGAGGAAGAGGAGAAGGAGGAAGAGGAGGAGGTAGAGGAAGAGGAGAAGGAGGAAGAGGAGGAGGTAGAGGAAGAGGAGAAGGAGGAAGAGGAGAAGGATGTAGAGGAAGAGGAAGAGGTAGAGGAAGAGGAGAAGGAGGAAGAGAAGGAGGTAGAGGAAGTTGAGAAGGAGGAAGAGAAGGAGGTAGAGGAGAAGGATGTAGAGGAAGAGGAGAAGGAGGAAGAGGAGGAGGAGGAAGAGGAGAAGGAGGAAGAGAAGGATGTAGAGGAAGAGGAGAAGGAGGAAGAGGAGGAGGTAGAGGAAGAGGAGAAGGAGGAAGAGGAGGAGGTAGAGGAAGAGGAGAAGGAGGAAGAGGAGAAGGATGTAGAGGAAGAGGAAGAGGTAGAGGAAGAGGAGAAGGAGGAAGAGAAGGAGGTAGAGGAAGTTGAGAAGGAGGAAGAGGAGAAGGAGGTAGAGGAGAAGGATGTAGAGGAAGAGGAGAAGGAGGAAGAGGTAGAGGAAGAGGAGAAGGAGGAAGAGAAGGATGTAGAGGAAGAGGAGAAGGAGAAAGAGGAAGAGGAGGAGGTAGAGGAAGAGGTTTAAAGATGTTAATAGAACCTGAACAAAGACGAGGACCAAATTCGACTCACGAGATCCGTGCGACACTAGTTGACCACGCTACCAACCACAGACTGACGCTGATGGACGCTGGAACCAACCAGATCTCGGTAGAAGTCCTGCTGCGTCTGTAATTGGGACATTTCATCAGGAGTCCAGGTAAGCTACCCACACAGTGCATTGGCACTGAAGCTTCATGTACTCATTAATAAAGTTCACTGTGACCTTTGACTTCAGGCTGCATGTGTTTTTATTTGAGTTATTTAGTTATTACACAGGATCCAGGGTGGAAGGGGCCCTATCTTCTCTCGTGCACAAGAAGCCACCATTGTTAACATGGTCTTGACCATGAGTGTATCAGGCTGCGAGGAATCCAAGCTAATATCATCAATGGTGACCATATTTACGACAACAACCACAGAGTCTCTCTGTCAACACCGGCTCGAGAAATACATGAATCAACTTTATCAGGAACCATTCGGCAGAAATCCAGAGAGTGAGTGTACCAACCCCCATGCCCCATGGAGAGTATACGACCTGCGGCCCTATGACCGTACCCTCATTCAGGCCACGGAGCAGGCCTGTGATCAGATCGAAGCTGCTTCTGTGCAGGGGTGGACTCATCACACGCGGCCATTCTTCCAACGGTGCCGAGCCAATGAAGACGTAGCCTGTGATGTGGGTGAGATCTTATCCCTAACCCTGATCCGGCCCGACGGTGAGGCGATGTATGGTTACGGTTTTCTTGTTGCTGTTGCAGTGCTTTGTCTTTTTTATACCGATTTTTTATTCCATTGACTTCCTTGTTGGTTGAGTACCGTAACTCGTGATGGTAAACACTGAGTGAGTTGTGCAGTGCTTGGTGGTTCATAGCAAACATATCTGTGTGCATTCTCTCTAACTAACCGTGAGGAACTGGCTGCATTGGTGTCTGATCACTGAGAACTGTGCTGGTGGAATGAAAACGTAAAGCATTTCCACACGCGTGTGTAAATGTTTTCACTGACTTGTGTCCAACTGAAACAATCTATGAATTATGCTAATTGAGTGTGGTGTTTGGACAGCTGGGATTATATTCTGAAATATGATCCCAATATTAAAATTGTGTGTAGACAAATGAAACAACCACTGGAAGCAACCGGCTGAAAGCAGGAAAATATGATCTACGGCGAGTATAAACCAGCAGCTTTGGGATTTGAAACCTAATCCAGAATATTTCAGATGAAACCCCATCTCCCCTCTGATGACATAAAAGTTTAATCAAATCATCGCCATTGTTCTAATATTAGATGAGCCATTAGTCATAGCCCTGACTGGAAGTAGACCGCTCCCAGTCACCTGAAACCTTGATTTTTATTACCTCATCAGGTAGCAGATTTCAGTCTTCAGTCAGGATTAAATTAATCCTGCAGATGGGATCCTCCACACCTGATTTAGACTCACAGCCAGGCGGACCTGAAATGGAGAGATCAGGCTCTGACCCGTGAAAGTTGGTGATTTTAAGGAAAGTCGTCATCTGCACCTTTAATCCCACTCTGAGAACATTCAGGCTCAGATAAAGTGTCACATAATCTGGGCAAACAAGACTGTAACCTAATAAAAAAGCAGCAAATTGTATAGAAGGAATCCTCCAGGGCACGTTCAGACCCAACACAGTCCTGATTATAGGCTGAGGAACCTGAAACCTCCTCATCTCCAAGCAGACAAACAAACGTCAGTGTTTAACGGCCGACTCGTGTCCGCGGCAGGAAGTGATGCCGAGTCACACGACTGCAAATACCTCCTGATCCAGCTGGCTGTGAACGAAACATGAAACACAGGTGTGTGTGTGTGTGTGTGTGTGTGTGTGTGTGTGTGTGTGTGTGTGTGTGTGTGTGTGTGTTTGAGCTTCACTTTGGACTGAGGTGGACACCAGCCTGAAGTAAGTTCTAACAAACACACAACGAATCTGGATCCATTCTGATAAACCGTTTATTCCAGAATGTTCCACCGTTGTGAGTGATCAATGCATTCATCATGTCTGATTCATGTCTGATTCTTGTCTGATTCATCATGTCTGATTCATGTCTGATTCGTGTCTGATTCATCGAGTCTGATTCATCATGTCTGATTCATGTCTGATTCGTGTCTGATTCATCGTGTCTGATTCATGTCTGATTCATCATGTCTGATTCATGTCTGATTCTTGTCTGATTCCTCATGTCTGATTTATGTCTGATTCGTGTCTGATTCATGTCTGATTCATGTCTGATTCGTGTCTGATTCATCGAGTCTGATTCATCATGTCTGATTCATGTCTGATTCGTGTCTGATTCATGTCTGATTCGTGTCTGATTCATCATGTCTGATTCATGTCTGATTCATGTCTAATTCATCATGTCTGATTCGTGTCTGATTCATCATGTCTGATTCATGTCTAATTCATCATGTCTGATTCATGTCTGATTCATGTCTGATTCATCATGTCTGATTCATGTCTGATTCATCATGTCTGATTCATGTCTGATTCATGTCTAATTCATCATGTCTGATTCATGTCTGATTCGTGTCTGATTCATCATGTCTGATTCATGTCTGATTCGTGTCTGATTCATGTCTGATTCATGTCTGATTCGTGTCTGATTCATCGAGTCTGATTCATCATGTCTGATTCATGTCTGATTCGTGTCTGATTCATCATGTCTGATTCATGTCTGATTCGTGTCTGATTCATGTCTGATTCATGTCTAATTCATCATGTCTGATTCATGTCTGATTCGTGTCTGATTCATCATGTCTGATTCATGTCTGATTCATGTCTGATTCGTGTCTGATTCATCGAGTCTGATTCATCATGTCTGATTCGTGTCTGATTCATCATGTCTGATTCATGTCTGATTCGTGTCTGATTCATCATGTCTGATTCGTGTCTGATTCATCGAGCCTGATTCATCATGTCTGATTCATGTCTGATTCGTGTCTGATTCATCATGTCTGATTCATGTCTGATACGTGTCTGATTCATCATGTCTGATTCATGTCTGATTCGTGTCTGATTCATCGTGTCTGATTCATGTCTGATTCATCATGTCTGATTCATGTCTGATTCGTGTCTGATTCATCGAGTCTGATTCATCATGTCTGATTCATGTCTGATTCATCATGTCTGATTCATGTCTGATTCATCATGTCTGATTCATGTCTGATTCATGTCCAATTCATCATGTCTGATTCATGTCTGATTCATCATGTCTGATTCATGTCTGATTCGTGTCCGATTCATCATGTCTGATTCATCATGTCTGATTCATCATGTCTGATTCATTGTGTCTGATTCATGTCTGATTCGTGTCTGATTCATGTCCGATTCATCATGTCTGATTTATCATGTCTGATTCATCATGTCTGATTCATGTCTGATTCATGTCTGATTCGTGTCTGATTCATGTCCGATTCATCATGTCTGATTTATCATGTCTGATTCATTGTGTCTGATTCATGTCTGATTCGTGTCCGATTAATCGTGTCTGATTCATCATGTCTGATTCATGTCTGATTCATGTCTGATTCGTGTCTGATTCATCGTGTCTGATTCGTGTCTGATTCATCATGTCTGATTCATGTCTGATTCGTGTCTGATTCATCGTGTCTGATTCATGTCTGATTCATCGTGTCTGATTCATGTCTGATTCATCATGTCTGATTCATGTCTAGGGTTGTCAAGGTATGAAAATTTAACCTCACGGTTATTGTGACCAAAATTATCACGGTTTTCGGTATTATCGCGGTATTTTTTAAACGGTGTTGCATATGTTCAGAAAGCATTGATAGTCCTGTTCTACACAAACTGAAATAGTTTTGAAAAGGTTTAACAGTGTTTATTAAACCTAAAATAACACAAAGCCTTAGCAAAAGTGCAACTTTTCACAAGTAAAGGAACAAATATCTTCTTTTTCTGGAACATGTTACAGTAGTCAGTGCAGGTTTAAATTATACAAATCCAAACATTCGAAACATAAACAATATGTAAACAAATCAAAGAAACACCACTTGTTTTCTCATATACTTGTTTTCTTCATTATCAAAATGAAAATCTAAAACTCCAGTCCACACTTGACTTGAGCGCTGTACAAGTCAACCTTAAAAAATATGTATTTAAAATAAATAGCCACTTTAAACAAATGACTAAAATAACTACTACACTATGTAATCAAATCCAAATGTTCAAGTATAAATGGCATTGAACAAGTAAACAAATCAATGACAAGGAACTAATTGTATATTTCTCTTCATCATCAACAAATAAGATGCTTCATCCAGCAACAGGGTGTCTGTGACACGGTTTAAATGCTGGCAGAGGACGCTGCGGCTGCAGTATATAGTGACTCGTTGCATTCTCCCTCAGCCAAAAGTCCTCGCGTCATGCATTTAAGCTAAAATGCTAATGCTAACTTACCTTGCACTGGCTGTAGAGACGTGGGTGATGGTCACGCAGATGTGCCATGAGATTCGAAGTGTTGCAGCCTTCTGCAGACACTTGTTTCCTGCACGTTCTGCAACCGGGATAGCCGTCTTCTATTAACTGTCCCTCAGCATTTTTCAGAAATCCAAAATATGCCCATACTTCCGATTTAGTCTTCTTTGAGGGCTGATGGATGTCCTGGGCGCTGCCGTCTCCTCCTTCGGCCATTATTTCAGCTTCAAAGTTTTGGTGCCGTTGCAAACTAAAAAGTGCGTGTGCGCGCCGCGGGAACTTCAGCTGAAGCGACGGTGGCTGGTAAGGGTCACCGCGCCGAAACCGCGGCCACGGTAAACCCACCGAGATAATATAGTTTTTTAAAAACTGGACGGTTATTTTTATTGTCAACTTTTTTACCGGGGTTTACCGCTATACCGGTTACCGTGACAACCCTATTCATGTCTGATTCATCGTGTCGGATTCGTGTCTGATTCATCATGTCTGATTCGTGTCTGATTCGTGTCTGATTCATCGTGTCTGATTCATGTCTGATTCATCGTGTCTGATTCGTGTCCAATTCATCGTATCTGATTCATGTCTGATTCATCATGTCTGATTCATGTCTGATTCGTGTCCGATTCATCATGTCTGATTCATCATGTCTGACTCATCGTGTCTGATTCATGTCTGATTCATGTCTGATTCGTGTCCAATTCATCGTATCTGATTCATGTCTGATTCATCATGTCTGATTCATGTCTGATTCGTGTCCGATTCATCATGTCTGATTCATCATGTCTGATTCATCGTGTCTGATTCATGTCTGATTCATGTCTGATTCGTGTCTGATTCATGTCCGATTCATCATGTCTGATTTATCATGTCTGATTCATCGTGTCTGATTCATGTCTGATTCAACGTGTCTGATTCAACATGTCTGATTCATCATGTCTGATTCATCGTGTCTGATTCATCGTGTTCGTCGTAAATAACAACAACAGCTGTAATTTAGATGATGACATAGTAATGTGAGAAGCTGATATTTGACTAAAAATCCATCATTTAGAGACAGAAAGAGAAGATTCTTCAAATGTTTGTGTTTCACACCCACTCATCTAAATAATAGATCTTTTCTTGCAGCTTGGCTCTGGAGTTTGTCCAACAGATGAAATAACCTGAATATTTACACCATCAGCACCAAACCAGCCATGCTGGAAGCAACAGGAAACTTGCAGATGTGCAGCCGTTAAATGCCTGGCCTGCCAGACTCGTCCTCTGTTTTACACAGAGAACCATAAGGAAGCACGGGGCTGGCTGGCCAGGCTAGCAGTTTCATGCAACAGGAAGGGACTTAAAGAAGTAAATACATATGGAGCTAAAATGTGAGCGATGAGGCAGCGGCATACTGGTGGAGTGTCTGCCCTGCGACTGGGAGATCGGGATCCAAATCCCGGTCGGGTCTCACCAAAGGCTCTAAAAATGGGACCCAACGACTCCCTGCTTGACACTCAGCTTTAAGGGTTGGATTGGGGGGGTTTAACCACCACATAGTTCCTGTGTGCCCCACAGCTGCAGCTCACTGCCCCCCATATGGATGGGTCACATGCAGAGGAGAACTTTCACCACACCACACCAGTGTGTGTGACAACTACGGGACTTTAACTTTAAAAAGAGGGAAATGGGTGAAGAGGAGTGATTTTATCCAGATACAGCAGATGAAAGAAAAAGTGGGTAGAAGGATAAATGATGAGATGAAAGTGTGGAAAACAGGAGAATAAAGAGCAGAAAGGAGAAAATGGGAGCAGGATATTGATCACCTGAAACGTTGGCTGCAGGTGCTGCTGACTCAGGACCAACAGACCAGAGTGACCTCATCCCGTCCTGAGAGCCTTTCAGAACCAGTGACTAACCCACCTCCTTTTCTCCTCTCTTTGTTTACTTTACACCGCGGCCGGCGTGCCATCAGACACGTCATTTCATCAACACTCAGGGGCGTGATCCGTCACACGGAAATCATTAGAAATGCACTGATTGATGTTTTGAGAGCCGATACCAATTTCTGAACCTCTGACCCGCAAATTCTGATTTCATCCAGTTGTAAACGACTAAAGTTCAAAATTAAATAAATGCTGTAAATCATCTAAAAAACATGAGAAAAAAGAAAAGTCATATTTCTGAGACTGGACAATCGCCAGTTAAGCCAATCAGTCTGAATACGGACCGATTCTGATCACCAGCTGAATTTTAAGTGCATCTCTACCTGAGATGGGAAAACACTGAAAAGAATCACTCACAAAACCAGAAATGTGTTCTTAAAGGTGTCGAACACTCATTTAATCTATACATTTGCAGTGGTGTCTAGTAGGAATTAAAAGCCTTGTAAGTCGTACTCTGGAGAGAAAACCTCCGGTGCACTAGTTCCAGGAAGTAGAAATGAGCCAGATTAGAGTTGAGCTTCAGACAGGATCTGGAGTCCGATTTGCTGATATGCGGACTCCTCTTCTCTAATTGGCTAACTGCAACACGACTAGGGCTGCCACAAACGACTATTTTATTAGTCGACTAATTGTGTGTCACGCATTACATCACACACACACATGCACACACACACGTGTGTGATTGGCCTGGTAAATAGTTGTAGTATTCTGGGTTGAACTTCTTGATCATATCGTTAAAACCTTGATCGCTGACCAGGGACGGAGTCTCATGTTCAGAACGGCCTCGGTCAGGACGTTGGCTTGTTGCGGTGTGCACGTGTTTGACCTTGTAAGAAACTCGTCCGTTGTAGAACAACAGCGCTGTTGTTCTTTTTCAGCTCTGTAATCTAGCGGGATAAAATAAATCATTAGCGTTTGCAACACTAGAGCAAATACGTGGCACACATACGTGTCCTAAACATGTAATCGCCACCACTACAGGTGTTGCTACACCTATGATGCTAGCAGCTAACGAGAGGTAAACTTACAGAGGCGACTCTTCTTTCTCCGCCGTCATGTGGTTCCTTTTAAGATGCTCGTGCATCGCCTATGCTCTCCCGTGAAACGAGAGTTTCACCGTACGGAGTTTGAACTCTACTTGCTTCTCCACTGTTTTAATAAAATGCTCCCAAACCTTTGAGCTGCGTTGCCTACTCGCCATGATGTGTTATTTCTCCGGTGATTTCCACCCAAGCTGGGAGCTGCAGTGGTACTACTGCACATGTGCCTCGACTTATGTAAGCACCAGCTGACATGGATGGCGACTAGTGCGCATGTGCGTTGAGCAGAGGGGCAGGAAGCAAACGCCGAACGTGCCGCAGCAGGCGAGATTTTTAAAATGCTCATACAATAAACGACGCGTCAACAATTTAATTAATCGTCAACTTTTTTTTGTCGACGCCGTCGTGACGCGTCGACTAATCGTGGCCGCCCTAAACGCGACTCTCTATCAGAGGCATAGAGATAGGTGTAGGAGACAATTTTCTTTCTTTTTTTTTACATTCATATCCCTTCTTTAAATTTCTTTCGGATAAAAAAAGTGACGTCACCAACTCCGGTGATCTCTGATGACGGCTAGAGATACTAGCTGAAACATGTCGGGTAAAAAACAAGTTGTTACTAAAACTGTATAAGAAAAGAACAGGAAAATGGACTATTTTCATGATCGGTCTGCGTGTGTTATGGCTGGAGCCTTTCGTGTTGTTTCCTTGTGCATTTTTTTATATTCGAATAATCCGAATTGGCAAAGTAGCTTAATGAAATAAAAATGTAAAAAAGCTCGGTTTTTCTGAATTAACGACAAAATAATGATAGTGAAGAACCATTTTTAAGTTATCTTGTTAATTTAGAAAAATTCTGCTTTCTTGGGGGGAGGGGGGGGGAGGGGTAATGCAATGACCTGTGTGTGTGCAGTTACGGAGAACCAAACAGATTCATGCTTGTAAATAAACACAGAATTCCATAAATAACTGTGTAATGAGAAATTTAGAGTTATTTATTACTGACATTCAAAGGCACCTTAGGGTGTGTTTCCATCAGCGGAACATGTAAACAATTATTTTACTTCCTTGTTCCATAAAGGTCACTGTTATTGTTCTGTGACCTACCTTCAGTGTACTTCAGTCACTATTTAACTAGCAGTTCATAAGCTCAGTAATGCACATTTTACTACTGTTAAAGCATGCAGTTAAAGGAAATACAAATATCAAAAATATGAAGATGTTTCATAGCAAATTAAACAAATTTATTGTAAATTATAATAATGTTATATGAGATTTCCAACCCTCACTGCCCCAAATGAACAGATAAATGCAAAAAAGACACACTTCCAGTTATTTATGTGTGGGACCTAAACAGTTAAATTCACCACTTTCAATATCTTCAAATATATTTACCAGTGATTTTATTAAATAACAGATTGGGGAAAATGTTCCTAATGTGAAGCCACTTAGTGATCTAAAGGACTGAATGAGGGCAGTAAATTGAAAACCCAGTCAAACACCATTCCTCCCAGTAAATTGGGTCTTCTGGAGCAAGGAGAGGATTTTTCATAATCTCCATGACAACCAACAAAGCATATGTTGGCAGGAAGACGATGTTCCGGATGCAAATTAGCTATCGACTGTGGGAAAACAAAAGCATTCACCCACAATAAAGCTCATGGGAACAAAAACAACAGTCCACTCCGAGACTTCTAATTAAACATGTTGCTGCTGTCCTGGACCGGTCCCAGTTTGTGTGTCAGTGAGTGGGAGCGTGCGTAGGCGTGACTCCAAACACTTTCACCTCCACTATGACTCACCTATCTGCAGCCAGGAAGCAGAACCGAGACGCTTGTTGCCTCAAACACAATCATCCAGTCAGAAAGGCTCCCGAGCCTTGATGCTCCTTGCCTCCGTATTCATGAGATCCACCGGTAAACGTCCGGAGGACGAACACATCATCTCAATTATAACCCGTTCAGTCACACCAGAACCAGAACTCTCTAAACGGATGCTTTAGGGGAAGTTTCTGCATCTTGGAGGTGAAAACTCGTTTCTGACTGAACCAGTTTGCTTTTTCCTAATCTTTTAACCAGATTCACACTGTGATTTAAACCTAACCTGTAAACGTTTCCAGCTTCTTTTTTATCTGTTTTTGATTATACGGAAGCCCAGAGATCCAAAGTGGAAATAAGTGAGCTCAAAAAAGTTCTTTTTTCGGAGTTTTGAAACTTGGAAACAAAAGTACATGAGGAAAAAAAATGCTTTTTTAATATAAATGCCCTTATTCTGACATCTTTTTAGCACAAGATTCACCTTGTGCCTTTGGAAGGGGCGTAACACAAAATGCAACCTAAATAAATTTATTTATTTATCTAGTAAAAATTATGATTGAACCCAAAATCTAAATTGAGGAACAAATCTGGTTAACTGCAGCAGCCCGGGTCTCCGACTGGAAAGGCCAGATTGTAAAATGTCCCAAAACGTTCACAATGTTTCTCACATTTACTTTTGAGGAGTACGCGAGCGAACTGGGACAGCACCACGGAGATTAGACCAACTTTTACCATTTGATTGCAATTATGCCGCACCCCCGTTTGGCCTCTCAGTATATCTCAAACGTATCATAAAGTGTTGTATTTACCAAATGAGTGGGATTTCAGCTGTTTTCCAGTCACCAACCAGTCCCCAACTGGTCCCGGTCCAGTTAGACACAAGCTCAAAAGAACTGAAGTGTTCTTTTCGCCGTAAATGATCGTTTACTGCAGTGGGTGTCAATCCTTCAGTCAGAGTGGCTGTTAGAGAGACTTTTCCACGCTGGCACTAACCACAGTGATTATTTGACCACACAAGCTCCAAAGTGCTGCTTGTCGGAGCTCTAGAGAGTAATTAAGCCTTCAGCTATCTATTTCACCTTTCCCTCTAGCTGTTGTTCCTCCTCTTCTGAGTTTATTTCATCCGCCACCCTCCTGTCTCTCTTCTCCACTCCTACCTTTGAGAAATCTTCTATTTCAGATTTGTTTCTCTTCTCCACCTATCTTCCAAGTCTTTGATCATGTTTGGAGTTTTTCTGGCCCAAAGTGTAAAAACTGCAGTGTTCTTGGAAAGGATAAGACCTGCTTTACAGATTAAGATGTGTTTTAGTCTGGGACAGCAGTTGCTGTTGTGCTGCCCGCTCTGGATGTGGACAGCAGTTCAGCAAGAAACAAAACTCCACAACTTTAAGCTCAAATATAGGAATTAAACATCCGTGCACACATTATGCTACATCCCACCACGAAACAAGCCGGAACGCGACTCTACCGCAGCGACACCACACCTTTCTTTGGTTTTTATTTTTATAAATAAAAGTTTTCACATCGTAACTTCTGGAATTCTGACAAATAAAAGCAGGAAAAGTGAAATTTAAAGGGGGGGCAACCTGAAAGATGTTTTAGCCCTGCTTTAATGTTTATCGGAAGCACAGTTTGATTTTTGTGAAACAAGTAAAAATGTTTAAATTGAACAATAATCCAAAGGGTTGTCTACAATAAAGCATTAAACTGTGCTCAATGATAATGTATTAAATAAAGAGTCAAAACAAAAGCTACAGTTTTATTTAACACAATAATTAGTCCCTAAAACAGATACTTGCCGTTTTCCTACATTTTCCCAGCTTCCCCACCTGACTCCGACATGTCCTTGTGACATCATTATCAGAGGAGGAAACTGTACATTTGAGTTGCTTTTCCAAGATTTGTAAATGATCAAATGTGCTTGCTCCGAAAAAACTTCATCATTTTTGTTTATTCTAGTATAAAACCCGATAGCTAACAGCTAGACTGAGTTCATTTCAGATAAAAATGTTAACTTGGCAGAAATATTACTAACAAATACAAAATAACTGCTGCTTTACACCCTTTAACATCAAACTTTGGTTTGTCTAAGGTTCTATTAGCTCTACCTCATTAACAAGATTAGTTCATTCACGCCGCAAAGCAAAACCAAACAAAACCGGTTATTACCGGTGTAAAGTGAAACGGATGCTTATAAAAAGGTTTCTAAAATACTGAAACATTGGCTCTGGTTTCCTCCCATTTACCAGATTAAATGTCCTTTCAGCGCCGATTAATCAGAAGCACTAGAACACAAATGACAACTGTTGACCGCTAAGGACAACAGAGAACAAGGACGAAGACCACCAGTGTGTGTGTGTGTGTGTGTGTGTGTGTGTGTGTGTGTGTGTGTGTGTGTGTGTGTGTGTGTGTGTGTGTGTGTGTGTGTGTGTGTGTGTGTGTGTGTGTGTGTGTGTGTGTGTGTGTGTGTGTGTGTGTGTGTGTGTGTGGGAGGGGGGGGAAGGGGTCTTGTTCTGTGTGAAAACGAAGCGGTACAAGTGATGATTTCATAATTGTATCTTCTCAGCAGCAGCACTGCAGGTGCTCTCCATGTCCAGCATGTGTGTAAGCCAGGTCCTTAGTCAACTTAAAGTTGCGCACATTTTTCTGCTAAGTTTTCTTTCATGAATCCCAAAGTTTGCGTGGAAAGTTGCTTACGCAGTTTTCCAACCCCGTTTTGTGCATAAGCAAGCTTGATGAATGAGGCGCCTGGTCATAAATGATGCATGCTTTAGAGAAGTATACAGGAAGTGAGGCGATAGTGCAAGTGCAGGCAATCAGTGATAACATTTAGTCCTGGTTGGATTTTAGTGCTTCTGCAGTGACAGAAAAGCTGAATAAAAACGTAGGACCTGATGTTCATACTGGCTTAATATAGAAATGAGGGAAATGTAAGAATGAGACTTAAGTGTCCAGAAGCCCTTCAGCAAGTCAACTCGGATTTCTAACTGATGGCATCATAATGAACAAGTTTGTGCAACATTAAAGCCCTAAAGCCTTTTTATACTCAACATTCATCATTATCTATTCATTTAAAGATATCAGCCAGAGGCTAACTAAATTCCTTTGAACGGCATGTGTGAAGAAGCATCAAAAGCTCAGATGAAAAAGGTTTTGAGATTTTCACGGCTGGAATTTTAAGAAAATCTGATGTTTGTGACTGGGGCGGGAAAAACAGGAACTAACTTCCGGTCTAAGCCCTGGGCAGCTGATGACGTTCCACAAGGAGCTCTGCTGAAACAGCTATAGTAAACAAGCCCGACTCCGGGTGCAGAACAACGTGTCAGATGTAGCTTCTGAAGCCTCTGCTAGTCGGTCAGATTTGTTTTTGCTCTGGGATACGCCGAAAACAACGGATATTGGATTACTGGAGAAGTTCAACCGAACTCCGACCCCGCTAGCTAGATATCACTACCGGAGGTGCAGAAATGTTTTAGACCGTTTGACTCAGAAGATCCGCGGCCCAATTTGGACACCGGGGAGGATTCTGTTGGTCTTCAAAACCAAAATCACCAGTTTTAAATTTATTTTTAACTTAAAGAGCAAGTCACATCAAAATCAACTTTTTTTTAGCTGATAATTAGTATAAATGAGTGTCTAATAGTGCTGTAGACATATGTAGTCATTATTTTTGCTTTTTGATGCATTTTCTTTGAAAACTCTAAATTCTGTCTAAAAACGTCAGTCTAGCGCCCTCTTCAGCTCAAAAGTATAGAACACGTTTATTTTGAGTCGGTTTTAGCCAATGGCTAACGAGAACGATGCTACGTATCCAAGAACAGTACTACGTAGCAGCTCTGTGGCAGTAGGTTATAAAAGCACCGCGGTCTCAACCAGCCTTGTAGCAGTCGGGGCTCGGATTAGCCGCAAGCGAGTTGTGCAGTAGTTAGTATTAGCGTTGTGTCAGGGTCCCAGCAAAACTTCTAGTATTTTAGTTATTTAGATCTAGTAGCTTGGCTGTTAATATTGTAGTTAAGTGTTTTTACATGTTTCTCTTTCACCAACTTGATGGAGTTTGAACTGGGATGGAGTTTGAACTGGGTTATGCTGGTTTGAAGAACATTTTACAAATTAGTCCAAGCCGTTCCAGTAATTAGACGGATCCCGCCGACTACTGCTTCCTCAAAACGGAGATTTTGGGCCCAATTTGAGGTGAGTAAGCTAAATAATTACTTTTAACAGCTTCTAAAGATCATTCTCTACCTGTAATTTTGCAGCTATATTTGCTAAATTTTAATTCTATCTAAACTGACGAGTTCTCCGCTGGTCTTAGCTCCACCATCTGTCCCAATATAATTCAATAACCTACAGATACATAAAATAATATGCTGCCAGTTTTACCGCTGCGTGTATATATTGATAACTCTGGATAATATTTAACCGATAGCTCACAAGAATAAAACCTGGTGCTAGAGTAACTTTTTAGTCTGACTCATTGTTTGCGCTAATCCAGGATGGCGCGGAGGTTTTACCGGTCCCAGGATCTATTGTTGAAATATGGGGATCATCATTTAGATCGTGTGTGTGTGTGTGTGTGTGTGTGTGTGTGTGTGTGTGTGTGTGTGTGTGTGTGTGTGTGTGTGTGTGTGTGTGTGTGTCGTAGCTTTCACAAATGACTTGTTTTTTCCTTACCGGAGCTAACACGGTTAGCAGTCGTGCTAACGGGACTCTGGAGTCCAGAAGTAGCGGTGCGGTTCCAGATGGATTTATAGAGGTAGGTTATAATTTTAGATCAGACCTGTTACTTAAAAATGTGTAGGACATGGACATGATGCGGCCCAGACCTTTTGCTGAAGCTGTAAACGCAGTTTGACGTCATTCACAACACTAGCAACAGCAGCTTCCTTGTTTTACGTGTTGGAGTGACGTAACAGTTCTTCACTGTCTGGAGGAGAGGATTTGGATTTTCTGTAATGATTTATGACAAAATGAAAACCTGAACCCAGTTCATATTTATATAGATGGTAAAGTGTAGTTATGCTGCATTTCTACTATTTTAATGCAGAGTCTGGCCAAGACCTTTAAGATAATTTTAATTAAAATATCAAATAAAATCCTCTATGATTAAACACAGGTGGACCATGAGAGGTCAACAAAATCACAACCTAGAGACTTAAAAACCTTCATGCTGCTGTTAGCAGCCTGAAGGGAAGCTATGACAGGAAGTTTACGCTCAGATTCTCTTACACCAGAAGTTTAAATGGTCCCTTCATCCCAGAAGCAGAAATTAGGATTTTCAGTCAGAAACTAGCTTTAACTGGTTCCGGCTGCAGCTATAAAGTTCATGGCACGTAGAAATAGATCCAGCAGAAGCGCATCGAATCTCATCATTTATTAATTGTCTGCAGTCGGTCCCTCTGGGCTGCAGCAGGGTGGGTTTTAAACGCTGCTGCTCCGTTTCTGGGTTCAAGATGGACTTTAGAGACAAGTTATCGGAACCAGCGGGGGGGGGGGGGTAAAATGAAGCCAAAGAAGCAGAGGTTTGTTAACTCTAAGCATTTGTGTGCGTGTGTGCGCGCGTGTGTGTAGTTGGAAGCTGACCAAGGTCTCCTCACCTTCAGCGGGCTTCAGACTTCCTTCGGTCCGTATCCATTAATAGTAACAGTGGGATCTATGTCCGTGAGAACCTGAAGGGAAACGCGGAGAACAGCGGCGGAGCGCAGCGGATCCACCGGCGCACTGAGACTCGGTGAGTCGGTCTCCACGGAGAGGCGGTCCGCCACTCCGGACCTCTGGGAGCCAGACCTGTCAGCTCCCTCTCTCCTCCTCTTTCTCCTCCTCTCTCCTCCTCCTGTCTCACTAAGCGCGCCTTCGCAGCAGAAACCCGCACTAGAAATGGATCTTTAATAACAAAAGTCTGTTAATTCTAACCTTTAATTTTAAACTATTTTTGATTCCTGTGGAGCGCAGTGGCGCCACCAGGCGGTCCATAGACGTGCATAAATTAATCCGAACACTTTTTCTGTGTAAGGGTCAAGAGTAATCCGTATTTTATATCATAAAAGCCTTCCTGTGCAGCTTTCATCCTCCAGGACTGATAGGCTATCGGCTAGTCCAAGCGCAGTCACAATGAAGTTGTTTCTGTCAGCAGTGGTGTCCAAAACTGAACCTGCAGTGCCGCCATCCAGCATAAGGGGTTCTCCCTCCAACACACCTGGTTTGAATCAGCAGGCTAATTAACAGGAATCAGCCCCGAGGCGTTAGAGCAGAGAAACAAATAAAACATGCTGGAAGGTGGCCCTCCAGGACCACACACATAAAACCATGTTATTCACAAGCGACAAACCCTAACCCAGCAGCAAAAGTTAACCCTCTGTGTTTGGAGGGCGTGGGGGTGCAGTCAGTGTGACTCCGTCAGCGCCGCCCTTTTGGTCTGCCAGGTTACGCCTCCTTTTCAAACAGGAACTGTGGTTGGAGTAACCCTGGATTCACACTGCAAGCATCAGCGGAACAGAACAGCAGCGGAGCGGCTCACTCGCGAACTTCAACGCGGTCCTTTTCACACTGGGCAGGGGCGGCGTTAGGCCCGGCTACTTGGGCTGAAGCCCCGGATCTTTCATAATAAGCCCCGGATCTAAATCGCGGAAGTAGCATGCAGTACCAAAGTCCAACAGAGAGGGCGCAGCTGGCAGTAGTTTGTATACAGCCTGCCTGAGCCTCCACCACTGAAGAAGAAGCCCTTCAGCAGCCGGCTTCTTCTACACTCTCTGCCTGAAACGCATGAGTGAAGATGGACATAAGGACGTTTTTTAGACCAAAAGTACAACGACAGAACCCCAGCTTTGATGAGACTGGTGTTGACTCAGGTTTGTGAGTCTTATTTGAAAATATTTGTTGTGCTGCTGGTTTGCCTAAAGTTAGCTTATCAGGTAAAGTTGTTGGAGAAAGAGCGGGAATATTTACTATCATCTCACACTAAACACTAACAGGAACAATACTCTGCCCTGAATATGCTGAATATGTAGCTTCAGATTAATAATTATGTGGTACAAGATATATATATATATATATATATGATGTTGACTAGTGCGTGTCACGTGTGCGCGCGTGCGTTAAGCCCCGGATCTTCTTCAGTCCTAAATCCGCCCCTGACACTGGGAGAGTCTTGGCCGCGGCACGGCTTCCTCGCTGCGCCTCGCTGTACCCGCGAGATTCTAAAATCCCTCGAGACTTCCGACACCTTCCTCATCGAGAGATCACAACCCCCGCGAGGAATCACACCGCTGCACTTCTCGAAAGAAACTGTTTCATATAACATTACAACGTTGCATTTTATTTTGAAAATAACCGGGGATTTTACACTGAAACCGTGTGGTTTCCTGTCTTGCACTATGTGAACTGCGTAAATTGACGTGTCCCAGAAGCGGCTCACGGAAAAAATTTAACTTGGTGCGGCGCGGCATGCCACTTCTGGGATGTGCCTGTAAATTGCCGCGTCGCGGCCGGTTTGAAACACTCCATAGCCTATAATTGGATTCTATTTGAAGCGGTGCCACTTCGCCGCCGTTCCGTTCCGCAGATGCTTGCAGTGTGAAACCGGGGTAAGACGCTTGTAGGGGGGTGACTTGCTCTTTAAACCTACTTGCAGCTTCTATGGGGTTTTGGGTTTTAAACCTTTATATAAAAAGCCATTCAGCTTTAGTTTCTTGGTCTGTGAAAATGAATGCGAGTCTTTTTTCAGCAATAAAACAGCATCTGGGTCACGGATTTAATCCAGTCTGCTTTTTAGTAAAGTCTGAGAGGGTTTGTGCACCCGGAGACCAAAATCTGGTTAAAAAAGGTACAGATCTCGTTTTAAACTTAACCTTATAGACTTTAAATATTATTATTATTGATTTTTTTTTGTTGAGCCTCATGTAAGAAAAAGTTTGAGGATGAAATTTAATTTAAAAGAGGGAAATTTTAGCATTCCCGACAGTTGAGAGCCCAAAAATCCCTGAGAAGCCCACAAATGGCCTGCAGGGCTGCACTTTGAATGCATCTGAGATGACTTTGAATGACAATCAGTGACTTTTTGTCTGTTTTACTTTAAAATGAAACCATTTCTTTACTGCATCTATGAGGAAGCTGCAGGCCTCCTTTTGTCTGACCCTGGATCAGTTGGACCCAGTCTGAGGGCACATCGTCCCCTCTCCTTTCACCTGAGCTATGGTTCCTGTGGCCGTCTCCTCCCAACACTGCTGCACATCCCTTCAGGTTTCATGTGTTTTATTCTGGCTTGTGACACAGTTATCTAACGTGCTCACATCAGCATGAATCACACCCATCATCGTGTTGAGACAGATGGAGCCTCCTCAACACTGGATGCCATCCAAAGCAGCGTGAAGCACTAATAAAATGAACTCCATGCCGAGATGAAAGATCAAGCTGCAGCGCCGTCACCGGGCTGCGCAGCGTTCTAATGACTTTTTCATGACAAGCTGCTGGACTTCCTCAGACCGGAGGGAGTCCAGAACAGCTCGGTATTGTTCTAAAAAACAGGCTGCTGTCCTGCTCACAAATGGTTCTGGTATTCTAGACATTTCCCCACATTTTAGGAGTGATTTGGCCTGTCTGCTGCTCACGCAGCTCTGTGGTTCAGCAGAAATGAGGCTACATTCACACCAAGTGGCCTGAATCTGGCTTTTTACCCACATGTGACCCACATTTTACGACCAGCTGAGAAGCATAAAATGTTGTTTTTTCAGTCCAACCCAGGACACTTTTACATGTCCTAAATAAAAATGAGCTTGATGCAACCAGGGCAAAACAGAGGAGGCTGTAACACAAAAGATGAATTTTAAACCAGTGGAGCAGCATATCTGTAAAACGATCTTCGATCTGAGCTTGAAAAGCCTCTTTAGAGATGAGAGCGCCCCGATTTTGGAGTTTTCTCCAGATTAATGAAGTCTGTGGCTGCAGAGGACGGAAAGAACGAGCCAGATGCAGTTTTAGTACAGAGGAGAGGAATGCAGAGCGCTGTGGCCAGTTTCAAAAGGAAACATCACTGAACAGCAGAGGGGTGCAGAACATCCGATCTGTAAACAAAGTCACTATAACCAAAAAGGTGAAGAATGGACTCACACAAATGTTTTTCTTGCTAATTAAATGAAAGAGGAAGCAGATTTTTGATTTCATCTTAATCTGTAGTTTGACCTTGTGAGTTTAGTCTAGCCAGCTTTCATATTTATATTCAGTGACCTGTTTTATGAGTGGCTCATCAAGGATGCAGCGACCTGGGGAGTTAATGGAACGGAGCAGAAGACCGTGTCATCAGCATAGAGATAGATACATGAATCTACATCAGAATTCGATATATTGTCAATATAAATGGAAAAAGGGTGGGACCCAGTATTGATCCTAGTGGGACACCTTTGGTAACTGAGAGGCTATTGAAGGGATCGCTCTGACTTCACCCACTGGACTCTGATCCTAAACGTCTCAACATGACTTCAGTCCTATTTCACTTTCCACATGTGATTTAGTAGATTGAAGGATTCTTTAATCAAACTTAGTGTTGTTTGAAGGAACTACATTTACTTAGTCATCTTCTGTTTCCTAAACATCAACCCTTCAACCAGTCTTGGACTGTGGCTCACTTTTCCTTTTCACCTTTAAAACAGATTTCTCGGTCTTTATGGTTTTGGTATTCTCCGGCTGAGTCTGTCTTTATAAACAAGACAACACTCCGCCTAAACCCGTCAGCTGAAGCTCAGGTAGACTGATGGCGGACAGAAGCAGCTGTCAGAAATAAACCAGGTTACAGGCTCAGCCAGTGTGCCCCGATACATAATCTTTACCGTTTTCATCTTCAATAATAATTATTTGATTCTGCAGATTCGATTCAATTCAATTCAAGTTTATTTATATAGCGGCGCGCCAAATCACGACAAGAGTCGTCTCAATGCACTTCGCATAAAAAACAGCTCCGGTCGGCCGCCTCAACAATGGAGGCACGGAACAGGGTCCATTCAGACTCAGTGTCCCCCGCCTCCACGGAACATTTTGGAAGTTCTGTCGGAGGTAGGAACTGAAGCTCCTTCTGACAGGAGACTCTGCCAGACGTTCCCAGCAGACCCTCGCGATACGTTTGGGCCTGCTGACCGGCATCCTCCCCCACCATCTGAGCCAACTCACCACCAGGTAGTGGTCAGCTGACAGCTCCGCCCCTCTCTTCACCCGAGTGTCCAAGACATGCGGCCGCAGGTCAGATGAAACAACAACAAAGTCGATCATGGAGCTGCAGCTTCAGAGGCGGAGCTGGCCTAAATGGCGCCCTGTGCGAGATCCCCCTGTGACGCCCCCCCCCTCCCTTCACACACACACACACACACACACACACACACACACACACACACACACACACACACACACACACACACACACACACACACACACACACACACACACACACACACACACACACACACACACACACACACACACACACACACACACACACACACACACACACACACACACACACACACACACACACACACACACACACACACACAAAACTTTGTTTCAAATTGTGTGGAGTGTATATATAACGTTTGCTAACTGAACACAACATCCAGCTCCTGGCCACCTTCTCACCACTTGTCAAAGTTCTACTGAAATAGACACACTTAACGCAACATGATGGTATCATCGATGTAACTGCAGCATATAGTCTCACAATGTAATCCATATAGTTCGCTGTTGAAGTTCTATTATGTGTAGTCTAACATGTCACCTCTAGAGGGTGCTATCAGCTACCGGATGAATAGATGAGCCAACGGTAATCAGTTGCAAGCTGTACTGAGACTTGCTTGTGAGAAGTGTCAGTTGTCAGTTGAAGGAGCAGCTGGAGGAAACTGTTACGAGTTTCACTTCGGGATTAACGGCAGATAAGCATGGACTTTGGTCGGTAGATGAGCCGGAAGAAGCGGAAAAGAAGAAAATTAGTTAATTCCTTTCGGCAGCACGCAGCCAACGAGTTTTCACGGTGGATAAAGGTGTATGAAAGTTCATTAAATTCACCAGTTGGAGGAAACCACTTGTGTCCGAACGTGCTTCAGGGGAATTACAGTGAAAACTCGCACTGCTCATCAGCGCAGGTGGGCAGACTACTTCCGAGAAGACGGAGCTGTAAAGAGACATTTGAACCGCGGATGCGCAAGGACGTAAGAAGAGCACAGCTGTTAAGGGACATTCAAGATAAGACCAAAGGTTTGGACACGCAACGGTCAAGAGCGGTCTAAGTAAAAGGGTCAAGTCTGACAGTCAATTAAGCAAACTGTGATTGAAAGAAAGGTCTTCATGGCAAACCTGGGTTCATTCGTGTATATTACCGAAAGTGTATTTAACGTTTATTGGAACTTATAAACTAAGGATTTCAGTTAGAGGGCCAATAATTTTCTATATTGGTACATTTTATTTTGTAACCTTTATTTGTTTAAAAGGTGTTAAGTATTATATTTGACGACATTTAGTACTGCATGAGAAGTAGTTTAGTGTACTATTTGTTATGAGTTACTACCAGATGTGACTGCAAAGGACACAATTAGTGTATAGTTCAACAGACATGTTTAGTTAGTTATTTAGACATAAGATGACTGAGCCAAATCAGCCCCTATTTTATTTTGAAGAAGATCAAGAAGTTGAAAGCTCAGAAGTTTCACAAGGACCTGTGCCTCGAACAAGAAAGAGCCAAAGAGTCAGGACTCTCACAGAAAAGGGAAAGGGAATGCAGGATGAACGAATTAAAAGCCTTCGTCAGAAATTCAACTACCTTTTTGAGAAGTGGAGAGTATGTGCCAAAGCATCTAAACGATCCTTATCACAATTAGAATACTTAACTGAAGATTTACTTAACGACATTATTGGTGATATAACAGGACTTTCTGCAGATGTTCAGCGGGCATTCAGTGAGTTACGTCTTAACACACCTCCTGATCAGGAAACACGGCGCAAGGTGGATCTCTGTGTACAGATATCTAAGTTTATTGTATCCAAAGCTAACAGTAATGTTGAAGGAAGGCCAGAGGAAGAAGAACAAGAATGGCCAGATATGGGATCTCTATTTGAGTCAACTATCTCAAAGTCCCGTGCTTCTGAACGCTCCAGTAAATCGTCTGTAAGACACCAAGAAGCTGCTGCAGAAGTAGCTGCAAGCCAAGCTGTTCTAAGAGTGCTAGAAGAGCAAGAAAATGAACAGAAAGAAATTGAGAGGCTTGAAGCTGAAGTAAAAAGAAAAGCAGCCGAGCAAGAAGCTTTAAGTAAAAAGCTTCGTCTGGAAGGAGAAGCAGAGGAACTCAAACTGAGAATGCAAATAGAAGAAAATGAAGCAAAGTTAAAGGCTAAACAAGAAGAAGAATACGCAACTCTGCAACGGTCTCTTGATGAAAGAAAACGTAAGTTACAGCACTTAGAGAAGGTGAAAGATCTATGTGCAGCTCAAGCGAGAATGCAAGTGTATGATCAGAGCAGTGTAACGGAGGACATCATAGTGGACATGTCAAACACTAAGGATGAAGCCCTCCGACAGCCGAGTCGTGAGCTACATCAAGGGCACATTGTTACCCAAGCTACAACAAACAATGTAGACAATGTTACAGCAGAGCTTGTTAAGGCGCTAGCAGGAGCATTAAATGCTAGCAGGATACCGGTTCCAGAACCACCAATCTTTAATGGGGATCCACTAAGATACAGTGACTGGAAACTCTCATTCCACACGCTCATTGATCAGAAGAACATTCCAGAACAGGAGAAAGTATTCTATCTTCGCCGCTATGTGGGTGGACAAGTAAAGAGTGCACTGGATGGATACTTCCTGCTTGGAACTGAAACAGCTTATGTTGCTGCATGGAAGTTACTTGATGAAAGATACGGTAATCCATTCATAATTGCAAAGGCCTACAGAGATAAGCTTCAAGCTTGGCCCAAAATCTCAGCAAAAGACAGCATTCAGCTAAGAGATTTTGCAGACTTTTTACGTAGCTGCGAAACAGCCATGTTTCATATTAAGTCATTAGAGATTTTGAATGACTGCAATGAGAACCGAAAGATCCTCACCACGTAATCCAGATTGGCTCATAGCTAGCTGGAATCGTACGGCTACGGAAATTGAGGAAGCAACACATAGGTTTCCCAATTTCAGCCAGTTTGTTTCATTCATCACAAGAGAAGCAAAAATCGCCTGTAACCCTATTACATCGTTACAGTCACTAAAGCAGAGTGAGTCCAACAGTCCAGAAAGGTTGAAACCTGCAAGACAAAGAAACATTGAGGTTAAAACGTTAACTACAACTACTCAAGAACAGACAGTTGTGACCTGCATGTTCTGCAAAGGGCCCAATCATGTGCTCACGAGATGTAGAGGCTTTCTGGAAAAGGCTGTAACTGACAGAGTCAAGTTTATTAGAACAGAGGGATTGTGCTTTGGTTGTCTCCAGCCTGGCCACCAGTCAAAGGGCTGTAACAACCGAAGTATTTGTGAAAAGTGCAACAAAGGACATCCTACGTGCTTGCACGAAGAACGTAACAAACAAGAGCAAATTCCACAACAAAACGAGATGGATGTAAGTTATAAAAATCCAACTCAAAGGAAGCAACCTCAAACTCAAGGAGCGACATCTACGGCTACAACGAACAGAGTCATCTGTCAAGAAGGTCACACACAAACTTCAGCAATAGTTCCTGTTTGGCTCTCGTCTTCTACAGAACCAACACGAGAAATACTGACGTACGCTCTGCTAGACTCTCAAAGTGATACTACCTTCGTCCTCAGTGAGATTGCAGAATCTCTGGATACTCCTAAAGAATCAGTCAAGTTAGAGTTATCGACTATCACGTCAAAGAATACAATCGTTCAGTCTCAAAAGGTAAAGAATCTACAAGTTCGTGGGTTTTACTCAAACAAAACTATTCCTTTGCCACCTGCTTTCACGCGAGAGTTTATTCCAGCTAACAAAGATCATATTCCGTCAAATGAGACTGCGAGGGCTTGGGCGCATCTGAAGCATCTTCAAGCAGAGATAGCTCCTCTGCAGGAATGTGAAGCAGGACTGTTAATTGGATACAACTGCTCGCAAGCATTACTTCCGAGACAGGTTGTGTCAGGCAAAGAAAATGAACCCTACGCACAGCGTACAGACCTCGGCTGGAGTATAGTGGGACAAGGTAGCCAATGCCTGAACTTTGGAGATGCTATTGGCATCAGTCATCGCATCATAGTGAAAAGGGTCGTCCCAGACCTTAATCCTTCTGTTGATCTACAGACAAAGATACATTACGTAAACAGAACTAAAGTGAAAGACATCACTCCTTCTGAGATCATTAAGGCACTAGAGATAGACTTCCCAGAAAGAGGAGTTGATGACAAGAAGGTGTCTCAAGATGATTTTAAGTTTCTTTCTAAACTTAAAGAAACCATCAAGCAGAACGACGACTGACATTATGAGATGCCACTGCCATTTCGTGATGAACGACCTAAACTACCAGACAACAGAATATGTGCAGTGTACCGTCTGAAATGTTTGGAGAAAAGACTAAGGCGAAACAAAGAGTACTGCAAGGATTATGTCAAGTTCATGGACGATATGATCTCCAGAGGTGACGCAGAAAGGGTTCCGGAACAAGAGTTAAACAATCCTGCGTGGTATATTCCCCACCACGGGGTCTATCATCCACACAAACCAGGGAAAATCCGAATAGTATTCGACTGTTCGGCCAAGTACCAAGAGACGTCCCTGAATGACCATCTGTTGACTGGTACCGATTTAACAAACACATTGGTGGGAGTGCTGTGTCGCTTTCGCAACGGTCCTATCGCGTTAATGTGCGATATAGAGAGAATGTTCCACCAGTTTTATGTAGAAAAGGGAGATCAAGATTACCTACGTTTCTTATGGTGGGAGCAAGGAGACCCTAGCACGACACCATCTGTCTATAGATTGAAGGTCCACTTGTTCGGAGCAGCTTCATCTCCTGGATGCGCCAATTTCGGCCTGAAACATCTTGCGGCGCAAGGACAAGGTCGGTTAAAGGAGAATGTCATTCGATTCATCCAAAGAAATTTCTATGTCGATGACGGCTTGGCGAGCGTCTCAACAGAGAAGGAGGCTATTCAGCTTGTGAAAGACTCAAGAGACTTATGTGCTACGGGCAAACTGAGACTCCATAAGTTTGTGTCAAACAGTGAACAAGTACTTGCGTCTATTCCTGAAGAGGAACGAGCAACAACTAAGACCCAAGACATGTCTCTTAGTTTACCTCACATTGAAAGAGCGCTTGGAGTCGAATGGTGTGTTTCATCGGATACATTTAAGTTCAGGGTACAAGTCAAAGCCAATCCGTTGACCAGAAGAGGTGTACTTTCCACTGTCGCCTCAATCTATGATCCTTTAGGGTTCATAGCACCATTTGTCCTTCTAGGCAAACAAGTTCTCAAACAGATGTGTAAAGACAAAGTAGACTGGGACGAAGAAATTCCAGACTATTTGAGACCTCAATGGGAGTCATGGATTACAGATCTACCAGAACTAGCTGATGTACAAATCAAGAGATGTTACATTCCTCCTGATTTTGGACGAGTCAACGGCTTTGAACTTCATCACTTTGCCGATGCAAGCACATCAGGTTATGGCGAATGTTCCTATTTACGAGTCACTAACCAAGAAGGCCAAGTCCATTGTTGTTTAGTCATGGGCAAAGCAAGAATCACACCCAACAACATTATGACTATTCCAAGACTTGAGCTTTTAGCATCAGTCGTGGCAGTTAGAGTCAGTGACCTGTTAAGAAACGAACTAGAAATAAAGGATTTAAAGGAGTTCTTTTGGACAGATTCCACAGTAGTTCTTGGCTACTTAAATAATGATGCCAAACGATTCCAAGTATTCGTGGCTAATCGTGTACAAAGAATTAAATCTAGTACGACTCCAGAACAATGGGCTTACGTTGCATCAGAAGATAATCCTGCGGATCACGCTTCCCGGGGTTTAACTGCAAAACAGTTGAAGTCGTCCAACTGGTTTACGGGTCCAGTGTTTCTCTGGACAGAGAAACTACCGGAAAGAAATATCAATGTGGGGAAGATCAAGGATGAAGCACTTGAGCTTCGTAAAACTATCGCATGTGCCACCGAAGTGAGAAAGGAGAGAACAATGTTGGCACGTCTCCAGAAGTTCTCAGATTGGTCCAGATTGGTCAGAGCTGTAGCAAGGCTGAGACATAAAATCAAAACATACAAAGGTATAATAACAACCATAGAAAGAGATACAAGTTTAGAAGAAAGGAAGGAGTCTGAACTTGTAATCATCAAGCTTGTCCAAGCCGAAGCTTTCTCAGAGGAGATAAATGCTCTGAGAACAAAGAAAACAGTTCCTGAGTCAAAGGATGGCAGGCTGTGTCGATTGTGTCCGTTTCTGGATGAGGAAGGGATACTTCGAGTCGGAGGACGTTTGACTCATGCATCACTTCACCCTCATGTGAAGCATCCCGCGATTCTACCGAAAGAGAGTCATATTTCTACTTTGCTTGTCAGACATTTTCATGCAAAGGTTGAACATCAAGGACGTGGAATGACAATGAACGAACTACGAGCTAATGGATGGTGGATCCTTGGCTGCAGCAGTTTGGTTTCTTCGCAAGTCTACAAATGCCTCAAATGCAGGAAATACAGGAGAGGTACTGAAACACAGAAAATGGGAGACTTACCTTCAGACAGAATTGAACCAACTCCACCCTTTACGTGTGTTGGGATGGACTGTTTCGGACCACTTTACGTTAAGGATGGACGTAAAGAGCTGAAGAGATATGGTCTAATACTAACTTGTCTTTGTTCCCGAGCTATCCACATAGAAGTGGTAGATGATCTGAGCACATTCATTCATAAATGCTTTGAGGGCATTTATTGCTATCAGAGGGAATGTTCGCCAACTGAGATGTGATAGAGGAACCAATTTTGTTGGCGCTCAAAGAGAATTTGCAAACCTGATGAAGGACATGGATCAGGAAAAGTTCAAAGCTTTCGGTTGTGACTTTCTCATGAATCCCCCTTCGGCGAGTCATATGGGAGGAGTATGGGAAAGGCAGATAAGGACAATAAGGAGTGTTCTTTCTGCTATTCTTGATCGTTCAGCAAGAAGACTGGATTCAACGTCATTAAGAACCCTTTTGTATGAAGTTATGGCGATCATTAACAGCAGGCCGCTGTCTGCTGAGAGTCTGAATGATCCTGCTGGACCGGAGCCATTAACGCCTAATCATATTCTAACTATGAAGTCAACCATCATTCAGCCTCCTCCTGGACAGTTCCTGAAAGAAGATATTTATCTTCGAAAGAGATGGAAAAGAGTGCAGTACTTGGTCAATGACTTTTGGATCCGTTGGAGGAAGGAGTACTTACTCAACTTACAAGCAAGACAAAAGTGGCATGTATCTAAAAGAGACTTGAAGGTCGGAGATATTGTTCTACTCCAAGAAGATTTTGCGCCACGTAATACATGGAAGATGGCTAGAGTCACAGATGTCTTTCCTGGGGCAGACAATAAGGTCAGAAAGGTCAGACTCTTAGTTCGAGAAAGTACAGTCAACAAACAGGGTACATCTACGACTAAGACAGTTTCACTTGACCGACCTATTCACAAGGTTATTGTTTTGGTTGAAGCTGAGTGATTCCTTTTCGAATTTATGTTTACACTTGTTAGTTTATTTCAAGGAAATCTCACAAAATGATTGTGACATTCGGTGGGAGTGTAACTGCAGCATATAGTCTCACAATGTAATCCATATAGTTCGCTGTTGAAGTTCTATTATGTGTAGTCTAACATGTCACCTCTAGAGGGTGCTATCAGCTACCGGATGAATAGATGAGCCAACGGTAATCAGTTGCAAGCTGTACTGAGACTTGCTTGTGAGAAGTGTCAGTTGTCAGTTGAAGGAGCAGCTGGAGGAAACTGTTACGAGTTTCACTTCGGGATTAACGGCAGATAAGCATGGACTTTGGTCGGTAGATGAGCCGGAAGAAGCGGAAAAGAAGAAAATTAGTTAATTCCTTTCGGCAGCACGCAGCCAACGAGTTTTCACGGTGGATAAAGGTGTATGAAAGTTCATTAAATTCACCAGTTGGAGGAAACCACTTGTGTCCGAACGTGCTTCAGGGGAATTACAATCGACTTGTACAGTACAGATGTGCTGAAAGGCAAGAGTCTCAACTTTCAGCTAAAAAAAGACCGCTCTAGCTATTATAGTTTTTATTTTATGGCAGTTTAAACGGGATCATACTAGCAGGGCACTTCCAGCGGCCCGCTGCCGCTCCGTTTTTCATGGGGTAAATAATAGCTCATTTCCCGATTCCAAAAAGAAAGAATGGTCCTACCAGCTCGCCACTTCAATATGAAGATCAGTTCAACATGGGGAAAAAAACCTGACCTGTAGGCCAGAGAAACGTTCATTAACACATCAAGTTCTATTCAGTTTACCGGTAAACATATCACGAATGTACAACAGGTCAATTATTAATCATCTTGGCTACGTAGCTCAATCTATGCATTCCAGTAGCATTTGCTACAAACAAATACAAAAACAACAATAAAGGAAAACAACTGTCTGACAGACAGCATAGCCGAATTCAAGACAACACATAACAATAATCATTTGATTGCTCTTGGTTTCAAGTTAAGCCCACTAAAGTGCTTAAGTAAATAAAAGTGTTTCAAAAACAGCGTTTTTGAACCGGAGTTCTGCTCGCGGTGGGAACTCCGCCGAACAAGGTCATTTTTTTATAGCGAAAACGATCGACTGGTCACTGACAAGTAAAAGGGTGTTATTGGTAGATGTTAAGAACACTTACCGCTGAAGTAAAATGAGAGTATAAATGAATTGAGGGGAGAAAAACGCTTTGTTTTCCAACGCCGTTCTACAAGCAACAAGCTTACAGCCACGGCAGGAGCAGCTTTCATGTTTGCCGCGACGTGGAAGGAGCCAATCAGGAGAGGGACCTCATATCAGCTGACGTGGGTCATGTGACAGGGAGTAGATGATATGGGTTACGCTTTGTTGTGCTTTTATTACAGAAATATTATTATTATCATCACTATTATTATTAAGAACATGCGATTTCTATGTTTTGTTTATGTATTGGTTGATGCTAAAAAAAATATTTTTTTAGAAAAAAAAAGAAGAAAAAAGGAAATTAAATGCCGCCCCCTGCAGACTGCCGCCCTGTTCGGCCGCACATGTTGCACATATCAAGCTCCGCCACTGTGCAGCTTAATGGGCCATTCCCATCTGTACCGGGTCGGCCCGGGCCGGGTAGCCCCAGTCGGCCCCAGCCTGGCCCGGTTGATTCCACACATCCTTGCCTTAAGCCCATGTGGGCTGATTCTACCCACCAATCAGAGGCTTGCTCTAATGGAAGGTGTGAATTTGCTGTCAGCAGTGGGTGTGTTGGCCCTGGTCGGCCTGAAGCAGACCCCCTCCAGAAGAGGGCTGAGAATGAGCCTTGGTTGGCCCGGAAAAATACCAGGCCACCCAGATATGTAAACAACCTACGCTACCCGGCCCGGGCCGACCCGGTACAGATGGGAACGGCCCATAAGGTATCCTGTGCCAAGAGCACACATGGACACCTTTACATGGTGTTCATTATGGACAATCCATGACCGGCACAGACGTCCAATAACTAAACACAGCTCAGATTCAGATCAGGGGGCCGTTCCTCCCAACCACACCTCTCCAGGTCTCACTGTTGTTGCCCGCGTGAGCGTTAAAGTCCTCCTGCAGAACGAGGGAGTCACCAGAAGGAGCGCTCTCAGCACCTCCTACATGGTCTCCAAAAAGGATGGGTAGTCTGAACTGTAGTTTGATGCAAAAGCACAGACCCCAGCTAGGACCCCCCCCCCCCCCACACACACACACACACACACGTAGGCGGATTATTACAATATGAATAATTTTCCTAGGAACCTTCTTGACTAAATTCTATGAATTACAGTTTGACATTTTTCTAAACATTTGAACTTTGATGCTGAATCCTTTAGTGAAATATTGTTTTATTCTCAGTTGTGGAACAGATGCTCAGAAAATAAGTGAAACTTCCTGTAGAAAATAATGTTTCATAGCTTCAACAGTTGATATAAGAATAAATGACTCGTATTCATCATCAGAATTATTAATCTTAGGGTGAAAACCTGCCTTAAAGTGGGGTCATGTTGGGTCGCATCTAGTGGAAAACATCCAGTAAGCAGGACATGAACTCAGATGTGACTAGAAGTGTGTGTGTGTGTGTGTGTGTGTGTGTGTGTGTGTGTGTGTGTGTGTGTGTGTGTGTGTGTGTGTGTGTGTGTGTGTGTGTGTGTGTGTGTGTGTGTGTGTGTGTGTGTGTGTGTGTGTGTGTGTGTGTGTGTGTGTGTGTGTGTGTGTGTGTGTTAGAAAGCAGCAGCCTCAGGGTTTAAGGAAAGGGACCTCAGACAGTCCCAGTCTTCCGTCCTGCCTCGTCTCATTAAGTGTCTCTCAGAACATGAGAACAACTGGGTTCATTTTCTTCTCACGACTTGTCCCCCTTAAAAAAACAACTTCCTGTAAATATTAAAAAAGGTCAAAGGAATTCATTTTAATGGCAGAACAGGTTTTATGTTATTATTTTGAGCATCTTTAAAGTCAAATATTTCATAATTTTAAGCCAAGGATCTTTTAAAATGTATTGTTTCCTTTAAAAACTTTATATTATTATTAGTAGTAGTAGTAAATGATAAATGACCCGCACTTGTATAGCGCCTCTCAGAGTCAGGACTCCAAAGCGCTTTACACTACAGTGTATCATTCATCCATTCACACACACATTCACACACCGATGGTGATGAGCTACGATGTAGCCACAGCTGCCCTGGGGCGCACTGACAGTAGTAGTAGTATTCAGCCCTTTAATAAGCAGGTCAACCACAGCAGGTAATACCCTGGATGAAAAAGAACAAGCTTACTTGAATAAACAAAATTCTCTTAATCCAAATATTAACAAAAATTAGGCCTACATTTATTATTATTAGGCCTTACATTATTTGAATAAATATAATTAATTCATTGCTTTTTTCCTTGATGTGGAAGTTAAAATGTAAAAAAAGGAGTCTATATGTGCTCTTGGCACCAGGATACCTTCGGCCGCAGCTCGATGATCGACTTTGTTGTTATTTCATCTGACCTGCGGCCGCATGTCTTGGACACTCGGGTGAAGAGAGGGGCGGAGCTGTCAGCTGACCACTACCTGGTGGTGAGTTGGCTCAGATGGTGGGGAGGATGCCGGTCAGACCAGGCGGGCCCAAACGTATCGTGAGGGTCTGCTGGGAACGTCTGGCAGAGTCTCCTGTCAGAAGGAGCTTCAATTCCCTTTTATAGACTACATCACATTTTACAGACTACATCAGCTTCTGTGTTGACACGGTAGTCCCCCAAAAAACCATACTGTGCTTCCCCAACAATAAGCCCTGGGTTTCCAAGGACATAACAGCAACCCTGAACAAGAAAAAAATAGTTTTCAGAAATGGTGACCGAGATCAGCTGAAAGCCAAGATTGCTGAGGGGAAAGAGTCCTACAGACGGAGGCTGGAAAACAAACTGCAGGAAAACGACACCAGGGAGGTGTGGAAGGGAATGCGGGCTATCACTGGCCTGAGACAAAAGAGAGGTGTTGGGATGGAGGGGGATGTCGAAAGTGCTAACAACCTAAATCTACACTTCAATAGGTTCGACTGCCCAGCGTCTCCTGTCTCCACAGCCAGCTCTTCCCATCTTCTCCTTCCACCCCCCCCCCCCCCCCCCCGCCCCACACCCCCGCTTCCTCTGACTGTCTCACCCTGTCCCTCTCAGCAGATGACATCAAAAAAGAATTGGGCAGACTCCACCCCGGCAAAGCTGCTGGTCCTGATGGTGTCAGTCCCAGGGCCCTTAGGTGCTGTGCTTCCCAGCTGTCTAGTGTTTTACAACGGATCTTCAACATGAGCCTGGAGATGCAGAGCGTTCCATCACTCTGGAAGACATCCTGCCTGGTTCCTGTCCCTAAAAAGATCAACCCGTCGACCCCCAGTGACTACAGGCCAGTGGCTCTGACCTCACATGTCATGAAGACGCTGGAGAGACTCGTCCTAAAACATCTGCGGCTGCTGGTGGAGCCTTGGCTGGATCCCCTGCAGGTTGCTTATCAACCTCGTATCGGTGTGGAGGATGCCCTCATCTACCTGCTGGACCAGGCATACTCTCACCTGGACATTGCTGGGAGCACTGGGAGGGTCATGTTTTTCGACTTCTCTAGTGCCTTTAACACGATCAGACCATCGCTGCTGGGGAACAAGCTCACAGAAATGCAGGTGGACGCCCCACTTGTAGGTTGGATTACGGACTATTTAACAAGTAGACCACAGCATGTCCGGCTGATGAGCTGCCGCTCAGATAACATCCCGAGCAGCACGGGGGTGCCACAGGGGACAGTTCTATCACCCTTCCTCTTCACCCTTTACACATCTGACTTCAGGTCAAGTCTCAGTCTTGCCATCTGCAGAAATCCTCTGATGACTCTGCCATCGTGGGCTGTATCAGGGATGGTCAGGAGGTGGAGTACAGGAGTGTGGTGGACAGCTTTGTGGAGTGGTGTGAGCTAAACAACCTACAACTTAACATCACAAAGACTAAGGAACTGATTATGGACTTCAGGAAGCAGGCCCCACCTCCTACTCCTGTCACCATCAGAGGGGCAGACGTTGTGATCGTTGAGGACTACCGGTACCTGGGGGTTCACTTGGACTGTAAACTGGACTGGACTAAGAACACCAATGCTATCTTCAAAAAAGGGCAGAGTCGGCTTTTCCTACTGAGGCGGCTCAGGTCCTTCAATGTTGGTAGGAAAATGCTGACCATGTTCTACCACTCGGTGTTGGAGAGCGTCGTGCTCTTTGCAGCTGTGTGCTGGGGCAGTGGGGTGAAGATAGCTGATGCCAACCGGCTGAACAAGCTGATTAGAAGGGCTGGGTCTGTCCTCGGTGTTGGACTGGAGAACCTGGAGGAGGTGTCTGAGAGGAGAATGCTAAAAAAGCTCGCCCACATGATGGACCATCGAAGCACACGCAGCAAAAGACTCATTGCCCCGAAATGCAGAACTGACCGCCACAGGAAATCCTTCGTACCGGTGGCAATAGGACTGTTTAACCTGTAGGTGATTCTCCTAATACTGTTACCTAGGTTACTCTGTGCCCTCACCGACTGTGCAATATTACCAGAGTTCTGATTGTAAATGTTTTTATCCCCCCATCATATCATACGCTGCTACTACCCCTAATTCTATTACACAATACTTAAATCACTTTTGTGAATCGCCTGCACCGACGGCTTAATTACTTATTCACCAGCATGCAGTCATGTATTTATTTGTTGAGTTATCTGATTGTTTGTTTTGCACTATCCTACTGGGTACTACTGTAGATAATTTTTACTGTATATATTGTATATCTTATTTCTATTTCAACTGTTCCTTTGTCTCTCCTACTTTGAGCATGTAGATGACACAAGGATTTCTCTCGGGATAAATAAAGTTGTTCTTATCTTATCTTATAGGAAACATTTTTTCTGATTGGCTTAATGAACTGACCTGGATTGGAATGTTTATTATGTGAAGTGCCTTGAGACGACTCTTCTTGTGATTTGGCGCTATATACATAAAATTGAATTGAATTGAATTCCCACCTCCGACAGAACTTCAAATGTTCCGGGGGAGGCGGGGGACATTGAGTCTGAATGGACCCTGTTCCGTGGCTCCATTGTTGAGGCGGCCGACCGGAGCTGTGGTCGCAGGATCGTTGGTGCCTGTTGCGGTGGCAACCCCCGAACCCGCTGGTGGACACCGGCGGTTAGGATGCTGTCAAGCTGAAGAAAGAGTCCTATCAGGTCTTTTTGGCCTGTGGGACTCCAGAGGCAGCTGACGGGTACCGGCAGTCCAAGCGGAAGGAACGCAGCTCGGGTGGTCGCCAAGGCAAAAACCCGGGCGTGGTGGGAGGAGTTCAGTGAGACCATGGAGCAAGACTTCGAGAAGATTCTGGTCCACCATCTGGCGCCTCGGGGGGGGAGCAGTGTGCTACCAACACTATATATAGTGGGGATGGTGTGCTGCTGACCTCTACTCAGGACGTTGTGGATCGGTGGGCAGAATACTTCGAAGACCTCCTCAATCCCACCGACATGTCTTCCAGTGAGGAAGCAGAGTCTGGGGACTTTGGGTTGGCCTCTCAGATCTCTGGTGCTGAGGTCACTGAGGTGGTTAAAAAGCTCCTCTGTGGCAAGGCTCCAGGGGTGGATGAGATCCGCCCGGAGTTCCTTAACCCCCAGAAACCCAAATTTAGAAAACAACTGCAAAATCTACTCCAGAAGTATGGGGTACCAGACCCTCGGAATTTTTATTTTGAGAGGCGCTATAGAAATGATATCTTCTTCTATGTCTCTCAGCTGGCCAGGGAATGCCTTGGGATTCTCCCGGAGGAGCTGGCCCAAGTGGCTGGGGAGAGGGAAGTCTCTTGCCTTAGGCTACTGCCCCCGCGACCCGACTGGATAAGCGGATGAAAATGGATGGATGGAGATTAAAATCTGTAGATCTGGGTAAAATAACAAAACTTTATTAACAAAACAGAGGAAGGCAAAGCACAGCTGAAGGCCCACTTCAGAGGCACAGCAGCCTACATTTCCCATCAGCCATCTGCTAAAAGTGCCACAATAATAATATGAACATCCAGCATTATTACAGATAAATATTGAATCACCACTCAGATTTACTGCATAATAAGAGCATCTACAGCAGCCTGGGCCATGCTCGTTCCTCTGCTCTGTAGCGCCATCTAGTGCCTCATCAGCTCGGTTACAGTGGAAGTACAATCACAGCAGCCTGGGGGTCAAAGGTGAAATGAAACAGACTTTCTGTACCGCAAACTACACAACATAACAATCGACACCTCAACGGTTTTCAGACGTCAGGACCAAAATAAGGAAGTTAAAACTGTAAAAGAGGAAGGAAAACCACCTGGTTTAGGATTCCCGGGGTCAACCGATTCTCCCAAGCACCCCCCAGCCTCTCCCACTTTGGAATATCAGACTCTAATAAAGTTACATTCTGCTGCAAAGGATGGTTTCAAGTTTAAAAGTGAAGTTGTGATTTTTTGCGTTACAGGAGAGGCCGGTGCATTATCAGAATAATCACCGGAAAACCCCAAAAGGGTCGCACTTTATCCCGGTTTTCCAACTAATTCACGTTCCTGTTTCACTGAATTTTTTTTGTTTATTCACGGAGCTACATAAACTTTAAAATGGCAGTTTTAGTCGCATTTGTATTTTTATTTATTTGATGGCATAAAAGAAAGCCAGCGAGAGATGAAACCTGACGAGTAAATCCAGCAGCAGCTGGGTCACATGCTTTTAAAGCTTCTTCATAATAAACAAGCTCCTTCCTACCAACAGGTGGAATTCCTCGTTAAAGGGGTTACCATGGATACAGCTTAGGCACAGTCAGTACTAACGCTAAAACCTCAGGTCTTATGTTTTCACCACATTCAGCTCGTTACTTTTCTATGTACTACAGTGATCCGTCTCTGTGGGTCGGTCCAGTTGAGTTGTTTGGTCTGAAGTAGGCACAGAGATGTGGGGGCGTTGCCTAGGCAACAACCCACTGCAAGATGCTGGTATCCTTCCCGCCGGAGGAGAGCAGGTGACTGTCGTCGTGCAGGAAGGCCACGTTGGTCACGTGACTGCTGTGACCGCCGTACTCGTGACTCGGAGCCTAAAATAAAAAGGAAAATGTTTTTAAACCCGAGTCTAGTTTTACAGGATGCAAGAGAAACGTTTTGGGGTTTTAACCAGATTCCAGCGCCTTTAAGCCGTGAGAATACTGCAAAATCCAAACCATTTTCAAGGATTTGAAGGACCTTTTAGGACCCTGCACCCTACACACCACATTTTAACAAACGTCTCAGATAAACGTGTCCAGCTGGCGTATTCTTACGCGGGTTTTCCACCAGATGGAGACTAGACCCGCTTTCCCGACGAGCTCAACGGCGTGTCCCTTGCCACGAGAGCGTTTCCGACACGAAACGGCAGCGACGGTGTTTGATGCAGAGACGACATGCAAGTAGAGACTCGTAGACTATCCATTGGGGCTGGTGTAACAGTGGACCACCATCTTGGATGGGTCTCCATTTGCCCCAGTACCCTGTGGTGACTCCAGTTGGGTTTGGAGCGTGAAGAACCCACCCAAGATGGCGGTAACACTGTTGGGCTCTCCAGCGCCCAATGGGCCGTTTACCTCGACCATGGTCCTCGGGTAACAATGAGCTTGATGCGTTTTGGAAGTGTGGGACATAAAAACCAAACGCAAAGTGTGATTTTAGCAGAGTGATGCTTCTAGGCCAGAGGCTGCACTCTACACTTCGTGGACATTAACGCTCACAGATTCGATGGAAAGCCCGAGTTGGAGTCAATCCAATTCAAGATGGCTGCTGCAACCAAGTGACGTTAGCAAACCCAAAGAATTGCTATAAAATCAGTCAGTTTTACAGAAAAGGAGCTCCGTTGTGGTTCCATAGCAGTTTAGTGACTCTTTAAGGACTTTTGGGATTTTGTGTAATATTTTCAACCTGATGTGACCCTCGGGGAAGACGTCTCAAACATGGCCGCCCAGCTCACGTCACATCTAATTAAAGATGATGGACTAAAGTGACCCGAGTCTGATTTAAAGAGAATAATCTGATTTGTGAGACAAAAGTCAGAAACAGACCAAAGGGCTGGATGTGAGGATGTTGTGTTTATTAGTGCTACAGATAAAAGCACCGAGTGTTAACGTGTGTTGTCGTCCTCCTGCAAGAGAAAACTCTGGAGATGGGACGGTTTTAAATAACGTACTTAATGTTCGGCTCTGTTCGTGTGCCGCTGGACGAGTGGCAGATCCCAGCTTAGCTTTGTGTGTGTTCACTTATTTGGGATGTGCTACAAATGAATCTTTAAATCTTTAAATGATAGAAGAAGGACAAATAAAAAGAAGCTTTTACACAAATGTATGAATTTTTTTTTTTACTTTTGTTGGTTTGAAACACGGATTTTAAGCTTTTTTCTTTCCTCAAAAGCATGAAATGAAACTTTTAATGAGTTATTTGTGACGTCTGGGTTTAAAGAGGCCATATGATGGAAAACCACCTTTACCGTGTCATATTGGTACTTCCTCATGAAAACCACCCCTAAACCTGATTTTGGCTGAATGAAGGGACGGTGTCGTGTGCAAAAACAGCATGAAAGAGTGAAAGAGCGAGACCAACCCTCGGTTGAGAACAGGGGAAGGAGAACAAGTGCACTTTGCCAAAGTCATCAGCAGAGGCCAGCAGGGATTTGTCATGTGACCGGCACACGGCGTTGATGTCTGTGCCGTCTGCTCCATCTGGCCAAACTCCTGCAAGACACAGGAGGAGAAGACCGGGGGGGGGGGGGGGGGGGGGGGGTATGGGAGACAAATATTGATCTGTTCCGTTTCTGTTGGTAGGACAACACAAACGAAGAACGTCAGCCAAGACAACAATACTTAAATCCTGGAGGTACAAGCCTTAGGCCGCATTAATGTTCTGCTTTTCTGGTTTTCAAGGCATTTATCAGATTTTCTTCAGCTGCTGGTCTTTCTCAACAAGCCATGATTCATTCATTCATTCATTCATCCATCCATCCCCAGTGAGTCGTGGAGGATGGCTGCTTATACTGAGCCAGGATTCTCTGGAGGTTTCTTCCTGTTAAAAGGGAGTTTTCCTCTCCACTGTCGCTGCATGCTTGCTTAGTATGAGGATTGCTGTAAAGACTCTGACACTAGTCAGTGACTCGATGCAACCTGCTGGGTTCCTTATATAGGATACTTGTTACTGATTGGCTTAATGACCTGACCTGTGTTGGAGTGTGAAGCAGAGGTGTGACCAAGTCACTGCTTTGCAAGTCACAAGTAAGTCACAAGTCTTTCCAGTCAAGTCTCGAGTCAAGTCCAAGTCAAAGACAACCAAGTCCAAGTTGAGTCCAAAGTCAATGGTGTGGAAGTCCAAGTGAAGTACAAGTCCTTAACTCTGACTTTTCAAGTCATATTCAAGTCAACTGACCAACTTCAATTTAATGACGATGAAAATAAATTCCAGAGATAAAAATTCTTAAAGTTTAGTTTATTGCTGCAGAACAAAATCAAACCCTGAACCAAGAATGATTTATGATTTTTGTCCATGTCGGGCCACTTTTGTGCTAAAATATCGAATATGCTCAAGTCATCATCAAGTCAACAGATGCAAGTCGATTCAAGTCGCAAGTCACTGGAGTTCAAATCCGAGTCAAGTCAGAAGTCTTTATAGATGTTATCAAGTCAAGTCAGAAGTCATTAAAATAACGACTCAAGTCTGACTCGAGTCCAAGTCATGTGACTCGAGTCCAAGTCATGTGACTCGAGTCCACACCTCTGGTGTGACGGTCCTTGAGACGACGCTGGTCCTGATTTGTTATAGCTAAAATTGAATTGTATTTCTTCTACAAAGAACTTCTTACAAAAATGTCTGCAGACTTGATCCCAAACATGCGTTTGGCTTTAATCTCACTCAGCAGAGCTCGAGTTCTCGGTCTGACCGATCCACTAGTGTTAGTCATCTTAACAACCCACCGAAGGTGTTGAAGCTCAGAGTGCAGGTAGCGGTGGCCCACTGCAGGTTGCGTATGGTGTCCATGTTGGTGACGTGTTTACCATTTGATGCCTCCCCTAAAAAGTGCAACCATGATTCATCCGTCATCAGTTTTGCTTTCATTGTGAAGTTTTAGCTGAAATTCTCACACAGAAATGCAAACAGACAACAAACAGAAGAGGACCTACAGAAGAGGATCTCGTAATCTCCTGAGTTGGTGACGAGGTATTTGCTGTCTGTAGACCAGTCCAGGTGGGTGACAAAGCTGGAGTGGCCCTGAGGGTCAAAACCAAACAACATTCGTTCTTAAACCAGTCTCCTGGGTTCAACCGCCACACACACACACACACACACACACACACACACACACACACACACACACACACACACACACACACACACACACACACACACACACACACACACACACACACACACACACACACACACACACACACACACACACACACACACACACACACACACACACACACACACACACACACACACACACACACACACACACACACACACACACACACACACACACACACAGAGTAAGGAACATCTGGTATCGTCTGACCATATAAGGCCCTCGGAGAGTTTCCTACACGTCTCAGAACAGCTGGCTCTCCCGGGGCTTCCATTTGGAAAATGTAAAACTAACATTTGTAAACATTCCCAGTCGCTGTTTAGTTTGTGTGAGTCAGGAAGCCTAGGGAGTGGGAGACAACCTCAGCAGGTGGAGATATATTTAGAATAAATCAAAGGTTTAAACGGAGCCATAATTTTGGACACGACCCACCTAAAGCTCCCATCACAGCTGCTGACTCAGCGGGATTCTCCGGTTTACACACATCTGTTTCCAGCTGCGTCACAGCTCGTGCGTAGCACCGATTTTACGAATCGTATTTACCCATCTGTACTAGAAATGTTCTTAAATGCAGGAACAGCCCTGACCAACGTATGAACAGCATCTAGTGGTAGGATGGGGAACCGCAGTACTGAAGGTCTCAGCCGTCCTCGCATGGTCCTCATCCATGAAATGTTTACCCAATAAACAATAAATAATAAATAATGATGTCGGTGGAAAAACAGCTTTTTCACATAAGTCATGCTAAAACCAATAAAAGATACGTTGGACCAACAGGAATCTGACAAATAAACATAATACGGTTATTTGAGGGCGCTTCTGTATGTAGATGACAGAACAGACCCGAGCACCTGCGTACGCACAGGTGGGATTTATCACCGACGATTCTTGAGGAACGTGCGTACGAGAGGCCACCGCACGTTTCATAGATCAGGATTCTGTCTGTTCGTACGAACGTTCCAACTGTAATTGGTAGACGGCTCTCCCTTGCCCCGCCTCCAACATGCCTCCATCTAAAAGGCTAGGTTATCCAGAGTTATCTCTGTAGTTATGCTGCTATAGGCTTAGACTGCTGGAGGATACACTGACCACTTTCCACACTCTACTGCTTTCTTCTACAATCTGCTCTTTAACTGTATTATTTCCTGCTATTTCAGCTGTGTGTGTGTGTGTGTGTGTGTGTGTGTGTGTGTGTGTGTGTGTGTGTGTGTGTGTGTGTGTGTGTGTGTGTGTGTGTGTGTGTGTGTGTGTGTGTGTGTGTGTGTGTGTGTGTGTGTGTGTGTGTGTGTGTGTGTCTGTTCTGTCTTCTCCATCCCCAGTGAGTCGTGGAGGATGGCTGCTTATACTGAGCCAGGATTCTCTGGAGGTTTCTTCCTGTTAAAAGGGAGTTTTCCTCTCCACTGTCGCTGCATGCTTGCTTAGTATGAGGATTGCTGTAAAGACTCTGACACTAGTCAGTGACTTGATGCGACCTGCTGTGTGCCTTATATAGGAAACTTGTTACTGACTGGCTTAATGACCTGACCTGGATTGGGATGTTTACTGTGTGAAGGTCCTTGAGACGACTCCTAAATAACAACAATAATACTAATACTACTACTAATAATAACCCTAACAATAACAATGATAATGATAATAATAATAATGATAATACTACTACTACTACTAATAATATAATAATAATAATAACAATGGTAATGATCATAATAATAATAATAATAATAATGATAATGATAATAATAATAATGCTCATACTACTACTACTAATAATATGATAATAATAATAATAATAATAATAATAACAATAACAATGATAATAATAATAATAACAATAATAATATAACAATAACAATGACAATGATAACAATAATAATGATAATAATGATATTAATAATGATAATAATGATGATAATAATAATAACAATAACAATAATAATGATAATAACAATAACAATGATAATATAATGATAATAATAATAATAATAATGATAATAATGATAATAATAATGATAATAATAATTAATACTAATAATAATTAATAATAACAACAACGATAATAATGATAATGATAATAACAATAATAATAATAATAATGCTAATAATAATAAATAATAATAAAAACAACAACAATAATAATGATGATAATAATGATAATAATAATAATGATAATAATAATTAATACTAATAATAATTAATAATAACAACAACGATAATAATGATAATGATAATAACAATAATAATAATAATAATGCTAATAATAATAAATAATAATAACAACAACAACGATAATAATGATGATAATAACAATAATAATAATGATAACGATAATAATAATAATAATGGGTGCTGTATAAGTAAACTTGAATAGGAAGGAATATGGGAAAGTTTCTATGAACGTTTGATAAATGAGGCCCGGATGCCCAGGTGACTCTGGTGGAACAGGGTTATCTTTGGCGCATTCGATGAAGATCCACCTACCACACACTTTCCCGCTCGGCTGTACTTTCGCCCGTTCTCGGTCACGACGTAGATGTACACTAAGTTGTCGTGAGAAGCAACGGCCAGGTGGTTTCCATCTGCAGACACAAAGGGCTCAGGGTTCACAGCAGCTACAGAACTCCAGGTTCACCTTAAGTTGAGGCGTCGTTTACCTGGAGAGAATTTGACATTGGAAATGACCTCACTGCCATCTGTGTGCACGGTCACCAGGTCCCGGGTGTCTGTGTCCAGCACCAGCCACCTGAAAGACAGGTGCTGTTAAATCCTCCTCCAAATACACCTGCGCTCATCCAGGTGGACCCTTCCACCAACGAATCAAAAGTCTAACTGGTTTCTGTTCTTTTGGGACAACAAACCTTCCAGTCGTGGTTCCCACAGCCAGAACCTCCCCACTGGGATGGAAACCTGCACACCTGCCTGGATCCTGATCAGAAAGGATTAAAAGAGTCTGTGTAACAATTAAATCAGCGTTTCATTTGGTGTTCGTTCACCCGCCCACCTCAATGGTCTTGCTCCAGAGGGGCTGGTGGGAGTTGGTGTCCCAGAGGTGGACCAGTTTGTCCTGTGAGCAGGTAACGAACTGCTCCATGGTGGGATGGACGTCCAGACCCCACAGCTCGTCCGTGTGACCCTTTAAAGATGTTTCATTTAACACACCTGGGCCTCTGACATCATCAGGGAAGAGCAGAAACAGGTGTTTTTCTACCTGAACGATTGGAGTTAAGGTGTCTGGGAAGGCTGCCCTGATGATGGCGTTCCTGGTTGTTCCGATGAAAAGTTCTCCTAGTTTACCTTCAGCCAGGACACGGATGGGGCCAAGCAACTCCTCCACCTGATCTCACACACACACGCGCGCGCACACACACACACACACACACACACACACACACACACACACACACACACACACACACACACACACACACACACACACACACACACACACACACACACACACACACACACACACACACACACACACACACACACACACACACACACACACACACACACACACACACACACACACACACACACACACACACACACACACACACACACACACACACACACACACACACACACACACACACACACACACACACACACACACACACACACACACACACACACACACACACACACACACATGCACGCACACACACACACAGAAACACGCACACACACACACACAGAAACACACATGCATGCACACACACACAGAAACACGCACACACGCACATGCACGCACACACACACATACACACACAGAAACACACATGCATGCACACACACACAGAAACACGCACACACGCACATGCACGCACACACACACATACACACACAGAAACACACATGCACGCACATAAATAAATAAATGCAATTAAAAATGTTTCTAATGAAAAGAATGAAATAGCTAATTTATTATTTATTTTTACTTTAAAGCCAGAAATCAGAATAAAATTATCACTAAATTCAAATCCAAAGACAGCAGGAACGTTCGGCGGGTTTCGGGTCAGATGTAGAACAGAAAGATGCGTCGGTAACGACGTGATGTACAACGTCTCCCATCAGCTTCTGCGAGAGGACACGCCCACAGGAAACCCAGTTTCAGCTAAACACCCAGTTCCTCCCGATGAAAAGGACAGAATCCAAACGGAAGATTAATGACTCATAAGCAGCTCGTAGTCGTGATGCAGCGGCGTTCCTGATGATGATGTCAGAACGAGTCTGCTGACCTCCATCTACAACACTACGGTAGGTTGGTTTTTGATACACGGCCCTCCGCACCGCCGTACCTCCATCTCAGACTGCTTCCTGTAGTTGCGGTCCCACAGCACCACCTTGCGATCCTTCCCACCTCCAGACACCATGGTGCCATCCTTCAGAACACAGACGGAGAAAACGCCGCCGTCGTGTGCGCCTGAGACCACCTGGCTGATGCGGTTGCCTCCTGTCGCCACCCAGAGGACACAACAGGTGTGGATTAGAAGACCACAGTAGCACTAAACCGTCTTTCTTAGCTGGTGAGGTGGTCTGCTCGCACGTTTAGATGTTTAACTCCAACAACTAAAATGCAGAGGTCCGTTTTATCATCATCATCATCACCATCATCATCATCATCCGGGACGGGTTTACTTTGTGGATTTGGTTAGAAAAGCCCGACCGTCTGACTCTACCTTTGGCCCAGATGTAGATGTTTCCTCCTGAGTCTCCTGTGATGGCGTCTCCATTTTCAGCAAAAGCAACACACAGCACGTACTTCGGCTTCTCGTGTTTCTAGAAACAAATGTAGACGAGAAAAAACTGAGAAGCTGCATCTTCCAGCCCTGATGCACACCGCCCGGGTCCATCATGAACCGCCGGTGCTGGCTCTGGACCTCACCGTACCTCAAACAGGCCCTGCCTCTTGGTCAGAGTGCTGCCATCCATGGTCCAGAAGTTGATGTGAGACTTTCCACAGGTGACGATCAGGTTTGTGTCCAGAGGATGAAACACGGCAGCCAGCACGGAGTCGTTGGAGCACTGCAGGACAGGTAACAGAGTTCAGAGCAACACCGCCTGTTTTAGGACTCGTCACAGCCGAGGATGCGTCCGTACCTTCACATCCGCCAGCTGCTTCTCCTTCTGCCAGTTCCAGACCGACAGGATGTGGTCGTTGGCGTCATCCACCGCGCAGAGGAACAGCCCGCCATTCTGCAGATTACAGCAACCGTAGCTTAGCAAAGCGTAGAAAACACACCGATCCACGTTTAATCCGCTCACACCACCAGAGACGCCGCTCACCGACTTGGAGAAAGAAACGCACGTGACCGCTCTGTCGAACACGCCCATCCCGATCACGTGGAGCGTGTTGAGGCTCACGGAGTCCCAGACACGAACGTGAGGAGCGAGCAGCTGATGAAGCAGGACAGGAAATCGAGTCACGAAACAAACCGTTTCAAACAAATACAAAGGTGTTGCCACTGAACCGCACCTTTCCATCCTTGGAGTTTCCAGCCACTTGGCCCGTTGCTATGGTAACCATGTCAGGATGTACACTCAGACTAAAACGACATGAAGTAAAGAAATGACCAGCTGCTTTACTTGACCTCCGAGACATGACCCCACAGTCCAAACGTACGCCGAGTAGATACAGCCTCACCCAGCCGGTACCGATGCCAGCATGTAGGAGGCACGGTCAGCCGATGGTTCGTAGGCCGATCTCTACGGCCGATCTGGACGTTTTCCACCTTGTTGTCACGCTAAAATGTCACCAGCAACACCGGCGGACGCACAAAAGCTCTAGATGAGTTTCTGAGCTCTGAATTGAACAAACTGTTGAATCTGTGCTTTGCCTGAAATCAGACACCTGAACAGCGTTGGTTTGGAGTATTTATTACGGCGACGTTAGTAAAACTAATTCTGCAGCAGCACCGGACTGCCGAGGTCGTGCCCGGCTTTAAGTCGGCTCTACAAAAGAAGTAAGAAACAGAAAATCGGCCCGATACGTCGGTCTCCCCTAGTTCTCACATCGTCTTCATGTAGGATAAGACTTGTGAGGCTCACGGATCTTGGCACATTCCCATTTGCTGATCCGCAGATGATGTCAGCAGCGTCCCGTCTCCTCCTGTACCATCCCACGGGGTTTTCTATAGAAATCTACTTGGACTTGAAGGTACCGACTCGTAGTCTTGGTTCACTGCTCAGAGGAACAGTCATAAGGTCCGAGTGAGTTTTCGTCCCTCCCCTGGGGAAAGGGTCAGGGTCGGACCCTCGGACCGGGCTGGAGGGGGTTGTAATAACGCTAAATTACAAATGGGTAATATTAATAATAATAATAGTGGTAAATGTAGGGAAAGCGAGTGCGTCTCAGATTCAAATGTTCTGCTGTAATCAGACCGAGGGTTAACGTCTCTCCCCGTAAAGGATGATGCGATGATGGTGGAACATCCTAAGTTTAGGAACCGTTAGTCTCATGAGGCTTTTGTAAAATTACACAAACCAAACTAAATCTGGCGGTCATGTGACCTGGATGACCTGTTATTACTCAGGTCGGATCCAGATGCGTTTGTGATTGTCCCGTTTGGCCGTAGAAGAACCGGTCCATCACTATAAGATGTTGCTGGTTCTGCTTCTGCTCGCCAACAGAAACATGGAGGTAATAATGAAACCGACATGTTTATGTTACACTTAATGACACTTTGCACAGACTTGTAATGGATACTAGAGCATGTTAATGTTTCCTCTGCTGCTAAAGGAGCACCATCCATGCAACATGGGCGGGAGACGAGTCATTTTCCCAGCATGCCCCAGGAGAGGCTCCTAATTAAACCAAGGTTTTCGTTCCAGATCAACACAGAAGCACCTGCTGGTTTCCACTTCAAACACAGAAAACAGCTAAAACAAGGTGTGGAGGGAAACGGCAGGTTCTGCAGGTCGGCTCAGAAGCTTCTCACCATTTCACATCGTCGTTGTGACCGAGGTAGTGCCGCTGCTGCTGCTCCTCCGTGTTGTACAGAACCACCACCGAGGCATTGAAGTACACAATCTCCCCGGTCGGCAGCAGGTAGAGGTTGGAGCGGCAGTCGCGGCCGCGGTACCCGTACCTGGTCCAGGTTTAGTTAGGGAAGAAGGATGGGTGGGTGGAGCCGATTCCAACTCATTTCGTTGTCCGGGTTAGGGTTAGAGAGCAGAAGTGTAATAATCATTTCTGTTTGAGGAAACTTAATAAAAATGTCTTCATATTTGCTACGGGTTGGTTCCCTATGAGGGGAATGACCAGGAGAACAGGTCAGTCATCATGGACATTGTGGACTGGTCTGAGCGTATCCACCAGTGCTTGAACACCAGTAAAACAAAGGAAATGGTGACGGACTTCCAGAGAAACATCCTCCTCGCTCACCAGTAAACATCCAGGAAGCAGACATTTAAGTACCTGGGTGTTCACCTCAACAGTAAACCGTACAGGGGTCTCATTTATCAAACATGGCGTAGAATCCTTACCAAACCGTACTGAAGCTCAGCAAACAAAAATGTTCTTACGCCAAGCAGGTGTGTGATCTATCAAACATGGAGGACGCACAGCTGCACGCGATCTCCGCTTCATAAATCAGAGACTATCTAGACAGGTTCTCAGCTGCTTTTTAGTCACACCCCGCCCTCACCACGCCCACTTACTGCCATAAATGGTCGATGCAAAGTGCCTTGTGGATCTCATGCATATACATAAGCCGGCTGTTGCAGCGCTCCGCCAATGACATGGCGACCGTAGACCAAGGCAGATCAAGGAAGCGCTATTTCACAAGCAGAAGTTGAGGCACCTGTGGGTGAGGTGGAGAAATGAAAGGAAGTGCTTTTGCTAAACAAATAAGAGAAAATCCACGGTGATGGACGACAACCATACAGGTGGTTTTACTACAGCTTCCTGTGCCTTGCCCCCCAAAATGCCTTGAACCGGCCCTGGGTGTGTGACTGAGTTCTGAAGGTGATCTGAACTGTATCAGATGTATAAATATTACATGTGTATAACTTATTGTTTTATACAGGTAAAAACGTGTAGTGGAGATAAATCTACCTACATTTTACTTTGTTTTCTTGTTTTTATTTAACTATATTTTCCTGTCCTGTCTGTCTCTCATCTTCCTGCATCTCCTCTAAACTCTCCAGAAAAACTGCTGCCTGGATTCTTACTTTATCACCTCATCAGTTACTTCTGAGCAGATCAAAGGGTTCTCCTGACCTCAGAGCGGAGAGCGCGTTTCGACGCTGCGTCAGTGAGGTGACATCACCGCAGCACAGGTGATGAGCTCCGCAGTAGCAGAGCGCTTCAGGCACAAATAAGACAGAAAGTAGAGAACATGTGCGGACATGAACCATCGTGTGTTCATTATAGTTTTTTGGTTGCGCCACTTTGAGAATGGACCGTGCGCTGGAAGCAGCACCAACGATCAGCGCTGTGCCGCTCTCTGCTCAAGAGTCCATAAATGATGTAATATAGGTAGAAAACGTTTTTTCCGGCTCCCCTGGATGTGTAGGATATACAACTCCCCCATAGTCCGATCCCTGCTCCTGGATGAAAAGCCGGACATTTTCATCAATACAACCCCCCCCCCGACAGAGAGTGAAAAGTGGACATGTCTGGGGAAAACCGGACGTATGGTCACCCTAGTTTAATATAAAGCGGGAGATTACAGATACAGTGTTTTGCTCGTGCCCTTGCTGCCCAGGGCCCTTGAGTTCGTGGACCCTGGGCAATTGCCCAGTTGCCCATATGGTTAATCCGGCCTTGCGTGCATCCCTAATCAAAGCAGACTGACTGCAGCTGAAGTCGCATATCTGAAATCATCCGGTTCATTTGGGATCAGGCTGGGAATAGAGGTGCATTCCTCAAACAAACGCCAGCAAAAATGCATCTCAGTCATCAACAACTCCGCTCCGAACTCTCGGGTTTGCGACAGCTCTCGTCATCCCCGTGCGTGCTGGGACTCGTAGTTTTCTTAAACAGCTTTGATCCTAAACTTCAGAATTGTTCAGGTTGTTGTAAACTTTGTGAAGTGAAATTTGTGGCGTTGTTATTTACATCATGCTCCGTGGTTATGTTCAGAGGAAATTAGCTTTAGCGCTAGCTTCCGTCTGTCTAGAATTGCATTATTTCCCACCAGAACAAAACCTCGGATTAGGAAAACACAAAACGGCAACAGCAAACTACAGATGTGACATGAGAACGGTTGTAACCGGTCTCGTTGTGATCAGCTGTCAGCTCATCGGTCTGATCAGAACTAATCTCTGTTTCTCCAAACTGAGGTTGCTCTGACAGCTTTTTACAGGTAAGATTTTAACTGTTCATCGTTTCCACAAAACCCCACTTCTAAGAATCGGAACCATCTTAAACAACTCGATTTGTTTTATATTCGAGGTCTGTCTGTTTAGAAGCTCCTCCCAGTTTAAAGGATACACCCACTGGAGCTTCAGCTTCTTGCTCGGCAGCGCCACCTTCAGGTCAAGGCTGTAGTTCTCCCTCTGCTGGCTGGGGATGTGCATGGTGACGGGACGACCTCGGAGGAACATCCTCACGTAGCCGTCCTCTGGAGAGAGGAACAGAAGAGGAGAATCAGAAGGTTGAGGAACTAAATGGAGGGGAAGGTCAAACGCGCTGATCCCATCACGGTTTTCCACAGATCTGCAGCTTCCCACATCTTCCGGACTCAGAATGGGTTTGCCTTCTGAATCTTCCTGAAACATCTTTGATAAAATGAAGTCAGACCCCTGAGAACCGAATTTATCTTCAGAGAATTTCTCTTTACGTTAGCACGTGTGTGTGTGTGTGTGTGTGTGTGTGTGTGTGTGTGTGTGTGTGTGTGTGTGTGTGTGTGTGTGTGTGTGTGTGTGTGTCTAGATCTGTGTATGTGTGTGTGTGTGTCTAGATCTGTGTATGTGTGTGTGTGTGTCTAGATCTGTGTGTGTGTGTGTGTGTGTCTAGATCTGTGTGTGTGTGTGTGTGTGTCTAGATCTGTGTGTGTGTGTGTGTGTGTGTGTGTGTGTGTGTGTGTGTGTGTGTGTGTGTGTGTGTGTGTGTGTGTGTATGTGTGCGTGTGCGTACGTGTGTGTGTGTGTGTTTAGATCTGTGTGTGTGTGTGTGTGTATATGTGTGCGTGTGTGTGCGTGCGCCTAGATCTCTGTGTGCGTGTGTGTGTGTGTGTGTGTGTGTGTGTGTGTGTGTGTGTGTGTGTGTGTGTGTGTGTGTGTGTGTGTGTGTGTGTGTGTGTGTGTGTGTGTGTGCGTGCGTGCGTGCGTGCGTGAGCCTAGATCTGTGTGCGTGTGTGCGTGTGTGTGTGTGTATGTGTGTGTGCATGTGTGTGTGCATGTGTGTGTGTGTATATGTGCATGTGTGTGTGTGTATATGTGCGTGTGTGTGTGTATATGTGCGTGTGTGTGTGTGTGTGTGTGTGTGCGTGTGTGTGTGTGTGTCTAGATCGGTGTGTGTGTGTGTGAGTGTGTGTGTGTATATGTGTGCGTGTGCGTGTGTGTGTGTGTGTCTAGATCGGTGTGTGTGTGTGTGCGTGTGCGTGTGTGTGTCTAGATCTGTGTATGTGTGTGTGTGTGCGTGCGTGCATGCACCTAGATCTCTGTGTGCGTGTGCGTGCGTGTGTGTGTGTGCGTGCGTGTGCCTAGATCTGTGTGTGTGTGTGTGCGTGCGTGCGTGCGTGCGTGCGTGTGTGTGTGCGTGCGTGTGCCTAGATCTCTGTGTGCGTGTGTGTGTGTGTGTGTGTGTGCGTGCGTGTGTGTGTGCGTGCGTGTGCCTAGATCTCTGTGTGCGTGTGCGTGTGTGTGTGTGTGTGTGTGTGTGTGTGTGTGTGTGTGTGTGTGTGTGTTAGGCTGATGAATAACTTTATGAATGCAGAAGGTGTCTTACCTGCGTTGAAGGTGCATTCTTTGGATTTGCTGAAACAAAGAAACAAAAGACAGATTAACATGTAATCCAGGGTCAGATTAACATGTAATCCAGGGTCAGATTAACATGTAATCCAGGGTCAGATTTAACGTTCAGAAACAAACAATGAAGACTTATTAGGTCTTCACACAGCAAACTAATGGAGATGCGCCACTGGCTCCAGAGTTACCCGCTCCCGGGTAAACGGTTTCGTCTCTGCTCCACAAGCAGCAGCAGCTCATTACTCAGATTAACCGAGTCAGAGAGAGAAAGAGCCGAGTCAGCATAAACTGACAGCTCCTTGTTTTACCGACGCCACGGAGAACAGCCTTTAGCCTGCTGAGGAGGGGATGGGAGGATGCTCCTCATCTAAAACCATCGGCCTGCTGCCCCTTTGGGTTTCCTCGTCTCTGAGGACTAAATCAGCTAAAGGTGGGGTAAAGATCGCTGTTGGGTTCTAACTTTATTCTGGTTCCATCTGCTGCTCACCCTTCTGGTCTTCGATGGTTTTATGGATGAAGATCTAAAAGAAAATGTCAAAAAGGAGCATGTGACTCGCACGAGTTTATTAACTTCAAAAGAAAGAAGCTTCCTCCGCTTCATCTTGAGAGAAGAAAGGTTTGTGGCCTGCAGCAACCAGACGAACCTCTTTAATGTGTCTCCCGAACAAAAGGCTTCAAATCAAATCTGCTCAAAAATGTTCCGGACACAGTGGTGACCTGCGGTCGGCCGAACGCGAATCCGATCCAACAAAAACGTTTTTCCTGTTAACTCCTTCATGGTCGGCGGAGCTTCATCCAGATGTTTCCGGTCGGAACGGCTGTTTCTTTATGCATACTTGTGTACTCACGTCCTTCCATAACAGCAAGTTTGTTCAAAGTTCCCGGATGTGTTCGTGCTCCGCCCATCTCCTAGCCGAGTGAACTGGACCAAATTCTTGCTTTGCAAAGTTTGGTCTAGGCACGCTCCGCTGGAACCTCCGCAGCTCCTACCAGGACTCTGGCTGGCCAATCACAGCTCTCTAGAGGGGTTTCAAACACATAAAGAGCTGTGATTGGTCCATAATGGTGGGCCAATCATAGTGCTCTGTCTGCTTAGTGAACAAATCACAGAGCTTTATCCGCTTTGTGGGCCAATCAGGGCACTCTATATGCCTGGTGGGTGGGATGATGCAACAGAGTGAAACAAGAGTACGTCACATTCATTGTCCAGTAGCATGTGGAGATCATTTGAAAGACAACGGTAGAACCCGCCCCACAACCGAGAGCCGTCAATGGAGCGTGGCCAGACTAATAATACATTTATTTAGTCTGGCTTGCCAGGCTAGCCATCTCATCGAGGACACGTCATGCATCCTTCTACGGACTTGGGACAGCAAAGTCTCCCACAATGCACTGCTTTACAAACCGTTAAACTCTGAACGTCAGAGGAAAAAGCTGTAAAAATGTTTTATATTAGACGCATAAACAATGTAAAGTTGTCTGTGATTGTCCGTGTGTAAACTCCACATTTTGCTTTAAGTATTTTATTCTTCACGATCCCTCAAAATGCTAATTAGCTAACCCGCTATCAAAATAAAAGCAGCACAACTCTCTTCTGATACTAAATAAACTTTTTTTTTATTCATTACAGTGCGGGTTGGGATTGGATTATTAGGTCTATGGTTGCGATAGAACACACACACACACACACACACACACACACACACACACACACACACACACACACACACACACACACACACACACACACACACACACACACACACACAGAAAGAGTCTAGAACAGCAGCTTTCAGGTTCTCCGTCATAACACACAACTAAAGTTGTCAATCTAAACCCTCATCAGCAGTCTGGCTGGCTGTTCCTGAATCAGCCTCCTGTCGACCAATCACAGCCTCACTCTGAGCCTTTCAGGGCTGACTGAACCAACCTGTCGGGATGCTGTCAACCAATCAGCTGACTCAGAAGCAGCGACGACAAAGGCTGAATCAGGAAAATCGTTTTGTAAAATCACAAAAACGTTCGTTAAACAGCGTCTTTGTGTCTGGAGGCGCTCGGATCTCGGATCAGTGACCAGAGATCATGAAACAGGAACACAGATGAGTCACCAGAGCCTCTTTGTGTTAGATTAAAACACCAAGCTCCCGAAGAAGATTAAAGGAGAACAGATGGCCAACGTGAGGACCTGTGTAGCTCCTGGTTTGTCTCTGAGCAGCCTGGCTCCTTTAAACAACCACATAATGACCTGTTTGTTTGTATCTGTGTGTGCGTGTGTGT
>NC_091753.1:59212456-59217267 GCF_043380555.1 Nothobranchius furzeri | reverse complement strand
TACCTTTTCCCAGCAGAGGAGCTGCTGGAGGAGGTGGTCCGACTCCGACTCTCCCGCTGCCATCTCTCTCCTCACCAGCGTGAGGCGCTCCGTTGACATGCTCTTCCTAAAGGAGGAGAAGGTTCAGACTCCTCTGGAACAAGCAGCTAAGAGCTAAAGCTGGAATCATCTCATAAAAGATCCAGAATAGTTCAGATTATTTTAACGAGAACCAAAAGGAAAACCTTTTTTACACTCGTTTCCCTCTTTTTACATTTCTGACGATCATAAAGAAACTAAAAGAAAGAAAGAGAGTTTCTGATCTTACCTTTTGATGGACTGCAGCACCTCCTTCTTTGGAGACGACGGAGAGGAAAGGAGGCGCTTCTGTTGAGCGTAGCCGTTGTTCAGCGGTCTGGAGGGCAGAGCCTGCAGCAGCTGACGCACTGGAAGAGTGAAGAACGACTCTAAATCGGGTTGTAAAGGAAGCTCTAGACATCGTCTCCAGCATCAGGACCTGCTAAGGGTTTCAGTGGCGGCAGATTATTTTACTAGAGAATTAAACCAAATCCGTGGATCTGGTGGAACAATGAGACTTCAGAAGGTTTCAACCAGAGAAACGACTAAGTGGAACCAACAAGATGTCCTCTGAAACGTCCTGCTGCTGTTTCTGTTTCAGCACAAACGAGTCAAAGCAAAGAAAGAATCCTGGCAACAAAAATGGCCGATTAGTCGTTTCCACAAATACTCTAATGCATCTATTCAGAATCTTAATAAAAGTCATTTTCCCATAAAAAACAAACACCACCTTTACTGTCTGAGCCACTTTCCTTTGTAACCATCAACATGTCTTCAACATGAATCAGAATTCAGATCAGCAGGAATATTTCTGCAGGTGGGCGCGCCACAGAGCCGAGGGTTGGGTCAGCAGCCGTCACCTTCATAAACACCTTCATAAACACCTTTATAAACACCTTCATAAACACCTTCATAAACACTTCATAAACACCTTCATAACCACCTTCATAAACACCTTCATAAACACCTTCATAAACACCTTCATAAACACCTTTATAAACACCTTCATAAACACCTTCATAAAACACCTTCATAAACACCTTCATAAACACCTTCATAACACCTTCATAAACACCTTTATAAACACCTTTATAAACACCTTCATAAACACCTTCATAAACACCTTCATAAACACCTTTATAAACACCTTTATAAACACCTTCATAAACACCTTTATAAACACCTTCATAAACACCTTCATAAACACCTTTATAAACACCTTTATAAACACCTTCATAAACACCTTCATAAACACCTTCATAAACACCTTCATAAACACCTTCATAAACACCTTCATAAACACCTTCATAAACACCTTTATAAACACCTTTATAAACACCTTCATGAACACCTTCATAAACACCTTCATAAACACCTTCATAAACACCTTCATAAACACCTTTATAAACACCTTTATAAACACCTTCATGAACACCTTCATAAACACCTTCATAAACACCTTTATAAACACCTTTATAAACACCTTCATAAACACCTTCATAAACACCTTCATAAACACCTTCATAAACACCTTCATAAACACCTTCATAAACACCTTCATAAACACCTTTATAAACACCTTCATAAACACCTTCATAAACACCTTCATAAACACCTTTATAAACACCTTCATAAACACCTTTATAAACACCTTCATAAACACCTTCATAAACACCTTCATAAACACCTTCATAAACACCTTCATAAACACCTTCATAAACACCTTTATAAACACCTTCATAAACACCTTTATAAACACCTTCATAAACACCTTTATAAACACCTTCATAAACACCTTCATAAACACCTTCATAAACACCTTCATAAACACCTTCATAAACACCTTTATAAACACCTTCATAAACACCTTCATAAACACCTTTATAAACACCTTCATAAACACCTTCATAAACACCTTTATAAACACCTTCATAAACACCTTCATAAACACCTTTATAAACACCTTCATGAACACCTTCATAAACACCTTCATAAACACCTTTATAAACACCTTTATAAACACCTTCATAAACACCTTCATAAACACCTTCATAAACACCTTCATAAACACCTTCATAAACACCTTCATAAACACCTTTATAAACACCTTCATAAACACCTTCATAAACACCTTTATAAACACCTTCATAAACACCTTCATAAACACCTTTATAAACACCTTCATAAACACCTTCATAAACACCTTTATAAACACCTTTATAAACACCTTCATAAACACCTTCATAAACACCTTCATAAACACCTTCATAAACACCTTCATAAACACCTTCATAAACACCTTCATAAACACCTTCATAAACACCTTTATAAACACCTTTATAAACACCTTCATGAACACCTTCATAAACACCTTCATAAACACCTTCATAAACACCTTCATAAACACCTTTATAAACACCTTTATAAACACCTTCATGAACACCTTCATAAACACCTTCATAAACACCTTTATAAACACCTTTATAAACACCTTCATAAACACCTTCATAAACACCTTCATAAACACCTTCATAAACACCTTCATAAACACCTTCATAAACACCTTTATAAACACCTTCATAAACACCTTCATAAACACCTTCATAAACACCTTTATAAACACCTTCATAAACACCTTTATAAACACCTTCATAAACACCTTCATAAACACCTTCATAAACACCTTCATAAACACCTTCATAAACACCTTCATAAACACCTTTATAAACACCTTCATAAACACCTTTATAAACACCTTCATAAACACCTTTATAAACACCTTCATAAACACCTTCATAAACACCTTCATAAACACCTTCATAAACACCTTTATAAACACCTTCATAAACACCTTCATAAACACCTTTATAAACACCTTCATAAACACCTTCATAAACAGATCCAGCTGCTGTTGAAAACACTTTCTGTGGGAAAGAGGGAGAGTCTGTGGCCTTAAACTGTCTCCCTACACTGTGATCCTCCTTGCTTTAACCTTATGCTGGTCTGGAGTCCACTGGTCTGTTTAAAAAACGATATAAAAATAGAAGAAGAAGAAACGGTTTTCTGATCGGTACCAGGGAAACATGACCAGGAACTTCAGCGATATTCCACCGAACCTGTTCCACATTCCCAAGAGTTACATCAGTGGGAAAAACATTTTAACCAGCCCAGACCTGACGGTAACAGATTAGCTTAGCATAAATAATGTAAGCGAACGGCAACAGCTAGCATGTCAGTCACTGGAACTCAAACAGACAGATGTGGCCGTGTCTTCGGCTCTGACTCCTTCCTGTTTCCTGTTATTTTCATTTGGAGTTGGTTTTTGAGGTCACCAAGAATAATTAGGATCATTGTTGTTTCATGACTTTTTCACACTAAATGCTAACTGTTACCATTCACTTACATTGTTCATGCTAAGCTAAAGCTAACAAAATGCTTCCAGGTCAGGAAAACGTCTGGGCTGGTTACGAAATGCTTTTCCTACTTATCCAACTCTGGGAATTGGCCACAGACCAGAGTTCACCGAGGGGCGGGACATCCCTTTAGCATCAGAACACCAGCTGACCAGAGGAAGAGAGCTAGCATTAGCCTGACTTCCAGCTAACGCGTCTGCAGGAAAACATCAGCAGCAGATAAGTTACTTCCACGGCGGCAGCACCGCGTGAGTTTGGTTTCTGGAGTTCTGTCAGACATTTTCATGTCGTACGGTTTTCCAACGAGGTCTAGAGGAGGTGTACTTACCCTTGATGGGAGGTGCTGGAGCTGCAGCAGCCAGAGCTCTCCTCCCAGACTGAACACCTCCTGTCTGGACCCCCTGGTTCTGCTCCTCACAGTAACCCAGCCGGCGCAGGGCATCCGCCAGAGCCGCCTTCAGCAGCTGGATCTCATCCTCCTGCAGCTGTAAGCGCTGCTCCAGATGGGACACTCGGTCCTCCATGTCCATGTTGCTGCTGGCGGACATCGTGTCATCTGGACAGGAGGGCGGACAGCTGTTAGCTCAGAGGTTAAAACAGAAACGTTCTGTTGGGACCCAAAAACGTGCCGAAGACATCCGATCATTTTATAATTCATTGGTACAAAACACGTCTTCCTCCATGTTGACCTTTGACCTTGTCCTGACATCCTGTCAACCTGCTTCTCTAATCTTTCCCTCAATCCAACTAAATTCTCCTCCTGAACACAGATGAACCGGCCAAATGGCCGAAGGCAAACGGCCCAGAGTGGATTATTAATCTGAGCCGTGGTGATGGATTACAGCCCAACTAAGGGCCGAAGAGCTCATTTAGATTAGAATAAATATGAATGCAGAAACCAAGAGGTGAGCCTTCACCCATCCATCCATGTACAGCAGCAGCAGCTCAGGAGCTAGAGCAGGTAGTCCAGGTTGCAGGTTCAATCCCAGCTCCCAGCAGTGGATGCTGCTGTTGTGCTCTTGGGCAAGACACTGCTGGTGGTGGTCGGAGGGATCGGTGGCGCCTGTGTGCTCCAGGTCAGCTGTAGCTATATCGTAGCTCATCATCACCAGTGTGTGAATGTGTGGATGACTGACTGTGTTGCAAAGCGCCTTGGGGGGGTTGTAGATCCCTAAGAAGGCGCTACACACATACAGGCCGCCGTCCATCCACCATCAGTATGAATGATATCATCAGTACGTTTCTGTCCTCTATCGTCCAGCCCGCCGTCAGTCCAGACAAGATCCTGGCTTCATTTGCATTTAGGTTGCTAACTGGACCCAAAGTCGTCTCGACAGCATT
>NC_091753.1:59132456-59209956 GCF_043380555.1 Nothobranchius furzeri | reverse complement strand
TGTGTGTGTGTGTGTGTGTGTGTGTGTGTGTGTGTGTGTGTGTGTGTGTGTGTGTGTGTGTGTGTGTGTGTGTGTGTGTGTGTCATTGAACAATGGGGCAGGAAGGAAGCTGAAGGCTGCTGAGGTGATGGAGCTCACCTTACCGACCTGCCATTTGTGTCACGCCGAGCGTCCGGTCGCTGCTGCTGTCCATCAGAGGGTCGGCCGGGCGGTCGGGGAAACAGCCGCTCGGTCAGCCTGTCCACACTAACTAAAGGCTTTCTCCATCTGTGAGCAGGGCTGGCTGGACGACACACTCCCTCTCCACAAACACCACTCCCTCCTCCATCATTCCGACCACCCCCTTTCCCTCCTCCCCCATGCCTCATTAGCTAAAGGCAGGGAGAATGGAGGCAGAACAGAGGCGGAGCCTGGCTCAGAGCCACATTCACACAAACTGCACCAACATCAGCATCTGCACAGCCAGGCACCACCAGGAAGAGATGCTGCAGAGCCACACTCTGATTTGTGACCTGCTGGTTTAAAGGTCAGATGCATCATGTGACCTGCAGCGTTTGCCTGCTGCACGCATGCACGCACTTCCTGCTTCTGTTTGTTGTCCACTGAGCTGCAAAATAAAAGATCTCTGCTGTAATCTGGAAAGTACTGATGCCTTCAGCCATGAAATTCTGACACAACCAAATTCTGTTTTTATTCTTTCTGTTTTCAAAAGAAAACCAAGAAATGAAAAATGGATTGTTTGTTTTTATTTTATAATTAGACACAAAAAATAAAGTTTTTGTATTCTGAACTTCAGCCTCCTTAGTCCAGTAAAATCCCTGGAGAACAAGTGTTTCATAGCACCTCTAGAAAAAACTGCCTCACTAGCAAGATGATTAAAAATCATCAGAATGATAAAAAACATTTCAAAAGATCAAAAACGACGATTAAAAATGAAGAAATAAAACAAGGAAGAATGAGAAAGACAGAATCAGCAGCCTGAACAGCTGCTGCAGCTCTGATGTTGCTCATCGTCATTAGGGTGCACAGATTCCTACAGAACACCAGGTGTGACTAGTGCAGCAGAACTTCTGAACTTCCTTCAATCCTTCACAATAAGAGCCTCAGACACGTGTTCCTCGCCACCTGTTGGGAACATTTATTATGTTTGTAATGAAAACAGCTGCATTAACCCAACTCTGAGGTGAATCAGAGCCGTGATTGATGGGGTCCTACTGCTGAGACGCTCCTTCAGTCGTCCCCGTCCCCCCCCCCCCCCCCCCCCACTGGTGATGTCCTGCTCCCTGCACTAACCCATGTTGGATCCTGAAGAGCACAGCTGTTCTTCTAGCAGCTTGATGTTTAAACTCCTACAAGATTAATCCTAAATGATGCTTACTCCACCAGAAAATGATTCTGCGCCATTTCATCAAGTAAAAGTCGAGATGTGAGAACAAACGTTCTCCTCGCTGCTCTGGCGGTGCTCAGAGACACGCCAACGAGACAGCAGAGGAGTGGTCATCAAAAAGCACAAATGTCCCATTTTTACTCGGCTGTTTGCTGAAAACCGGTCTGACGGCTAAAGCCTCCCCGTTAATAAATGACCCGGGTGGACGTGGGACCAGAGCAGCTGGCTGGTGCGTTACTTTAAAGGGTCGTGAATGAAGAATGAAGAGCTGTTAGGAACAGAGAAGAGGTGACGTCTCTGGTTTCAGGACAGCCGGCAGGTAGAAAACACCTCCAGCCCGTCATCCATAATGCAGCAGCTACCTTCAGTGGCTTCAGGGTCAGCTGGCATCAGCAGGAGAACGGCTTTAAACATCGTCTCAGATCCTCTGAGAACAAACCAATAAATACCAATTATTATAGAAAATGTTGTTTATGACATTAAAATTACTTTAACTCATTCGCTGCCAGCGTTTCTCACCGTTTTTACTGTTTTTTTAAGAGTCACAGAACGTTGCACGCTAGGATGATGTTGAGGCCAAAACAACCAAAACAAAGCGGAGACTCACCTCTTACATCAGATTTATTTTTTCTTTCATAATCCGGTGTTGAATTGTGATCGGCAGAAGCTTTTCAGGTTCGCGCCTCACTTTTTTTACAGCAGCGGCCCAAAATGATCTCCTAACACATGGATGTTCTGCTTCCTGATCACGTGACGTGTGAAGTACGCGGATGAAGATCGGCTTTAGAGCTGAGATGTTTGTTCTCACGGTGCGGGGGCTCGTCCGACGCCCACACAGTAAAAAAAAATGCAAATGACGACTTTAGTCGTCATTTGCAGTGAACGAGTTAAAATATGGTGATGTCACAGTAACCCCTACACACACACACACACACACACGCACGCACGCACGCATGCACACACACACACGCACGTACACACACACGCGCGCACACACACACACACACACGCACGCATGCACACACGCACACACGCACGCACGCATGCACACACGCACGCACGCACGCACACACGCGCACTCACACACACACACACGCACGCACGCACGCATGCACACACGCGCACGCACACACACACACGCACGCACGCACGCATGCACACACGCACACACACACACGCACGTACACACACACGCGCGCACACACACACACACACGCACGCATGCACACACGCACGCACACACGCGCACACACGCGCACGCACGCACACACGCACATACGCACGCACACACATGCATGCACGCACACACACACGCATGCATACATGCACACACACACACGCACAAATTGTCATAATATGATTTCCCACTGATCAGCAGTCTGAAACTCGGGTATCAGCTTGATTATTTGACGTCCATGACGTCATTGTTCTGAAGCACCAATAAAAAGAAATCCTGACATTTTTCCCGGTCCTTGAACTCATCATTGCAAAGCGCTAACAGCTGTTAGCTGCAACAGATCACCCATGTGGAAGTTTTTGCTACAAGCACCAAAGACTGAAGAAGAAATCATTTCATTGTTTAAAATCGTTTGAAGTGAATCTGAGCTGAGCGGTATCGGCCCTCTGAACCAGAGTCGGTGCACCTTTAAACGCTGAACAGTCATTTTCTGGAGTGACTTGTTCTTTATAAAAATCATGTTTTTCTGCGCTCCAGTGACTTTTTGTTATTTTCCATTAAAATGACGACATGTGCAGAAGGGGTGTGTGATAGCAGGTCACACGGGGTGATTTATGACCGTACGGTCTGACGTGTTTGCTGAAGTGAGGCTAACGCTAGCTCATGTCCTCTATCAAGTGCCTTTCTTTGTGCTCTCTCTGCTTTACCATCTTTCTGGTGACGACTCCTCTGCAGCACCAGATCTCTCTAGAATCCATTCCTGCAAGTCACACAGTGGATCTGTTGTTGATTTACTTCAACAACACCCCGAGCTTCGTAAGACGACTGTTTTGTTTGACAGAAGTCGACCTGTGGAGCTTCAGCAGGTTTTAGAGCATTCACCAAATAAGGCCTGACTTGATGCTGACGGATAAAAACCAGAACAGCTCTGGCCGACTCGATGACCCCTCGCCGTCTCTCCACCTGCCGCTCAGTCTGTGAGCTAAATCCAACCCCTCCCCTCATAAAAGGAGAGAAATCTGTCCTGACTGTGAAAACAGAGAAACATGCATCCAAACAGTCTGCAGCTCCTGCACAGTCCAGCAGATCAACCTCCTATCATACAAAGTCTAGCAGAGACGTTCGCATGAAAGGATGCATAGGAAGGAGGAGGCAACGATGCCGACAGCAGGAGGAAGAGCCAACAAAGGTCCATAGAAATTAGGTTTAAATTTGGAAATTGCAACCATAAGATGACTCACCACACGGCCTGCGAGCTGCCATTCATGATGGTTCCTGTTCATGTGGGTTAGGCTCAGCCGGGTTAGTGGAGTTCATGACTTCCACTGGGCTGATGCGCCTGATAACTGGGTTAACTTCCACCCGATGCATTTTCCTCCCGAACACTTCATCAGTTTTAAAAGACTAATCAAAATTTTTACTGCCTCGTTCAGAAAAACTAAAATAAAAGAATTTCTCTTTTAATTTAATGAAATCATATTTTTAAAATTCATACAGGAATACATTTTTCACTTGAATGTGCTAATTTATAATTAAAATAATGTCAAAGGTTGAAGAGCTTCATTTGGCTCCTTTTGATAAAAATGGTAGAAGATAGATATGTTTTTAAATATATAATATTATTCATTCCCAAAATATTCCCCTAGATCATAGACATCCGTTTAAAAATAAGAATGAGCATAATAATAATAATAATAATAATAATAATAATAATAATAATAATAATAGGAGCTAAGCGGTTATTCTAGTAAGGATAACAGGTGTTGCTGGAGCAGCTCACCGGTGCTGCAGTACTGCAGCAGCAGGTTGGTGCTGTCATGCAGACTCCCACACGAAGCGATCCTCTCCGACATCATCCCCTCCTCTCGGTCTCCAGCGGCTCCGGTTCCCGGTCCTCTCCTCGCCCGTCTCCGGCCCGTCTTCACGCCGTGGCCCCTTCCCGTGTCCCCCACGCTCATAAACATGCACACACGCCTTCACCGGGTCCGGTCCCGCTTCTCCCGTTGCACCCCCAGCATCAAAGCGGCGGGTTTACCGTTTTTTTCCGTTTCGCATTTCAAATTAAAAGCCTTTTAAATGAGGGATTTAGTTTTAAATGTAAAGGCCGAAATACTCACAGTGTCAGGTTTGATGGTTGTTGGTTTGTGAAAGATCATGTCTGCTCTTATTGAATCATTTTACCGACTAAAATATGACTTTCTGTGTTACATTTCTCCTGTTAAACCAAAACAAAGATGTTTGATATGAATTATACGTTCACGTAATAGTTTTAAGTAGTTATATTTTCCAGTTTTCTTTGCCCTTCAGCAGCGACCCGTGTCATTTGTTTTAATTTGAAAGGACATTATTCGTATTTCCGGTTCACGCTACGTGAAGTTTACGAACAAGTCTTCCTTTTTTATTTTATTTTTTATTTATTTATTTTTAATTGCAGAAAAGCATATTTACGTTACATATAAGGCGAACATGCAAATGTATTCAGATGAGAATCGAACAGTCAGTGAAAAAGAGGGAGGACAAAAAAAAAAAAAAAAAACACAAAAACAAACAATGCAAGGGAGCACTACACAGTTCCGGGAAGTCTACGCAACAGTCTTCACATATCTTCATAGCTGTTATTTTTGATGCATTTAAGGGAACGAACAAGTCTTCCTTCCTGTCTTCCTTGCTTAAAGCTGTTACCATAGCAACAGCTGCCTCTCAACCGCTACTGCTTTGTGATCGTTGGAGGCAGCACGGCCAGGTTCCGGTTCCAGTCACGCGAAACGTGATCCCGGTGTCGCGGTCGGGTCTAATCCATGAAGGTAAAGGAGACCTGGCAGGTGTTTGCAACTGATTCTCAAGGAGAGAAAGTGGAGTCGGTGACGTCACTGGCACCTGTCGTGTTTGCTGGTTGATATTTTCCATCATCAGTGATTTGTCAAAACAGTTGTTTGTTTGTTTGTTTGTCTCGATGTGCCAAAATTACTATTTTAACCGGATGTAGTTTCCCATGATGATGCTTCTCCGTGTGAAAGGATCGGTTATGACCGCTAGATGGCGCTGATCACTGTAGAGTCAGCTTCCCAGCCTTTTTGGACCCCGAGCCATTTCCTCGTTCCACAAGTACCCTACTGATGTGTTGGTGGTTGTCCTGAGGTAGGGTACAGCTGGTTTCATCAGAATGTTCAGCAAAAGGCCTTCTGATAATTAAACATCTGGATGGAACCAACCTGCCACAGAACGGCTGAAGGAGCTTCTAACTGCAGCTGGATAGCCGGAATGTGGTCCTGACTTAGAACCAAGACCTAAATGTGGCAAGGTGGATAAACGAGGGCCCGGGCGGGATTCGATCCCCAGACTCCCGGGTGAGAGTCATACGCTCTAACCAGTCTGCCAAAGGGACACCCCCTTGGCCAAGCAGCCAGGGCGCATGATCAATTGGGACATTGTGACAGGATGCTCACACTGTCACATAAAGGAAGACCCAGGATGTCTCTCAGCTGGCCAGGCAACACCTTGGGATTCCCCTGGAAGAGCTGGAAGTCTGGGCCTTAGGGTTAGGGTTAGGGTTAGAAGCAGGAGCTGCGCCTCTTACTCAAGACAACCCTTCATTTGTGTAAAACCACGCCCAGAACGTTCACTTCCAGTAATAAAACCAGGTTGGAGACCACAGCAGAGATGTTCTTTAATTGTTTTATTGTAAAAACAGTTTCCACTTTTCTTGTAGTTTAATTATTTGGCTTTTGTCATAATTTAATCTTTAATCTAAACACTTCTCTCTTTCAAATTTGGACAGAAATGATGCTTTTCCGTATTTTTGTGAGACATTTGGTTGTTTTTATTAAAAACACGCTTTTCATTACCAGTTCATGAAGTAGAATGAATCATGTATGACTTTTGTGTGTTTATTAAATCATCGTTGTAATGTTCGTGTTATTTGTCTGTGTGTCGCTAGCTGCTTTACTCTGCTTAGAATGGACACCAACTTGTTTTATTCTGACAGAGCGGGGTTTCACTAGCCTGGCAAGCCAGACTAAATAAATGTATTATCTTACTTATACAAACTTTGCAAAGCAAGAATTTGGTCTAGTTCATAGGCTCGGGTTTCATTTCATTTGCTCTGAAATGTTCCTGCAGCCAACTTTGTGTCTTGGATGTGTTTGTGCATGCTTTACTGGAGGTGACCCAACTCATAAACTGCTACAGGGTGCGTGGATCCCGTTTGTAACCCGTTAGCGGCAGCGATGGGACGTGTTTAGAGCAGAAAGACATTCCTGAACATTGTCTCGGCTCTTTACGATAGATAGATAGATAGATAGATAGATAGATAGATAGATAGATAGATAGATAGATAGATAGATAGATAGATAGATAGATAGATAGATAGATAGATAGATGATGGATAGATGATGGATAGATAGATAGATAGATAGATAGATAGATAGATAGATAGATAGATAGATAGATAGATAGATAGATAGATAGATAGATAGATAGATAGATAGATAGATAGATAGATAGATAGATAGATAGATAGATAGATAGATAGATAGATAGATAGATGATGGATAGATAGATAGATAGATAGATAGATAGATAGATAGATAGATAGATAGATAGATAGATAGATAGATAGATAGATAGATAGATAGATAGATAGATAGATAGATAGATGATGGATAGATAGATAGATAGATAGATAGATAGATAGATAGATAGATAGATAGATAGATAGATAGATAGATAGATAGATAGATAGATAGATAGATAGATGATGGATAGATAGATAGATAGATAGATAGATAGATAGATAGATAGATAGATAGATAGATAGATAGATAGATAGATAGATAGATAGATAGATAGATATAGATAGATAGATGATGGATAGATAGATGGATAGATAGATAGATAGATAGATAGATAGATAGATAGATAGATAGATAGATAGATAGATAGATAGATAGATAGATAGATGATGGATGGATGGATGGATGGATGGATGGATGGATGGATGGATAGATAGATAGATAGATAGATAGATAGATAGATAGATAGATAGATAGATAGATAGATAGATAGATAGATAGATAGATAGATAGATAGATAGATAGATAGATAGATAGATAGATAGATAGATAGATAGATAGATAGATAGATAGATAGATAGATAGATTGATAATGTGAAGAAGTTCAGGAGAGTTGGATGATAAAATTTCCTCACGAAAAGAAAATTTGTTTTAAACAAAGGTCAGTTTCCTCTGTAAAGTCAGAGGTACAGAAGAGGATTAGGACCACTGAAAAAAAAAAAGAAAAGAAAGAGAATTCTGACTTTTTCCCCAGAATTCCCTGTCAGAATTCCGAGATTAAAAGTCAGAATTCTGAGATTAAAAGTCAGAATTCTGAGAAAAACGTAAGAATTCTCTTTCTTTTAATTTTTTTTCTTGTCAGTGACTCTAATCCTCTTCCATACAGAGCAGAAATAAATAAAATGTAGAGCACAAAAAGTCTCAGTTATAATCAACCCCCGCTCTAAACGTTCGGCTCAGTCCGCTCCCGACCCCATGACCCCTTCTCACTCTGAAATGTTCAAAAGTTGGCAGCCCTGTCTTACATGTGCTTCTTCTTCTGATAACTGAACTGGGCATGAACTAGCTGGAGGAATGCTGAAGGAGTTTTGTTTTTGTTTTGACCGCAAAATCTATTTCAGGCTCTACTTTACCCTTTGATTAGTAATCGTGTCGCTCACTGTTTACATGCTTTTGCCGTCCACCATGGTGGACCCACGTGATTAAATGACGTCGATGAAAAGGGTCAATAGAAAGAGAACCACGTGACTTCCGCATTCCATTCTTTCCATAGAAGTCTATTGGAGTGTCGTAACCTTAGATATGTATGTAAAGATATGTTTATATACATATCTATGGTCGTAACTCTCTCTTTCTACAGCTCTGGTTCCTCTTAATAAAGATTTAAAAACCAGCCAATAGCTTTGTTCCTTATTGAGACGTGCTATGACCCCGCCCTCTAGCCCCGCCCCTCTCGTTGAGCGTTTCCTGGTCAACTCGAGAAGTTCTGATGAAACAAGCAGAAACAAACGAGCTCTGCGGACGTTTATCTGAGAGGTTTTAAGTGTTAAAGAGCAGCCAGACCTTCATACTAGTTAATGTGCGTTAGCATTAGCATTAGCCTCAGAACCAGGAAAGGCGTCCGCTCATCAGAACCATCGACATATATAAATATCAGAACCAACAGTAAGTTTATTTATTTAGCTCTAACGGAGATACGCGTTACTAGTGGATGGGTGCCATGTTTTATCTTAAAAGTAAAATAGATGTTTATGAAGCTGTAATTTTTATTTTTGGGAATCATTAACTAATATTGGAACAGTTTAATCAGCTGAGTTCATCGCTGGAAATATCCAAACACAAGACCCACAGAAGCTTTTAATCTCCAACTGTTGCTGGTTGTTTGTTATCTGTCGTTTCATTACCTTTCATTTAAATGTCTTTAAACCTTTAAGCTCACCTTTCCAGTAGACAACCCTAACACGTTTCACACAAATGAAACTGGAAAATACTGAACAGATTAAAACGTAATCTAAGATTAAAAATGTGTATGACAGTAAAAGCAAATAAGAAATGCCTAAACTAGCACATCTTCTGGACCGCTTTTACTAACCAGGGTCTCAGGTGAGAAGTGAGGGACACCTAGTCAGGTGGTCTCAGTGCATCACAAGGACACACACACACCTCGGGACAGTTGAACTTAGCATGTTCTCCTCCCACAGACCAAAAACATGTAACTCCACACGTGCGTGAGGAGACCAGGCCAACTCCACACATGCGTGATGAGAACACGCTAACTCCACACGCGTGAGGAGAACACGCTAACTCCACACGCGTGAGGAGAACACGCTAACTCCACACATGTGTGAGGAGAACACGCTAACTCCACACGTGTGTGAGGAGAACACGCTAACTCCACGCATGCGTGAGGAGAACACGCTAACTCCACACGCGTGAGGAGAACACGCTAACTCTACACATGCGTGAGGAGAACACGCTAACCACACGTGCATGAGGAGAACACGCTAACTCCACACGTGCTTGAGGAGAACAGGCCAACTCCACACATGCGTGAGGAGAACACGCTAACTCCACACATGCGTGAGGAGAACACGCTAACTCCACACATGCGTGAGGAGAACATGCTAACTCCACACATGAGTGAGGAGAACACGCTAACTCCACATGTGCATGAGGAGAACACGCTAACTTCACACGTGCATGAGGAGAACAGGCCAACTCCACACATGCGTGAGGAGAACACGCTAACTCCACACATGCGTGAGGAGAACACGCTAACTCCACATGTGCATGAGGAGAACACGCTAACTCCACATGTGCATGAGGAGAACACGCCAACTCCACACATGCGTGAGGAGAATACGCTAACTCCACACATGCGTGAGGAGAACACGCTAACTCCACATGTGCATGAGGAGAACAGGCCAACTCCACACATGTGTGAGGAGAACACGCTAACTCCACATGTGCATGAGGAGAACACGCTAACTCCACACATGCGTGAGGAGAACACGCTAACTCCACATGTGCATGAGGAGAACACGCTAACTCCACATGTGCATGAGGAGAACACGCCAACTCCACACATGCGTGAGGAGAACACGCTAACTCCACACATGCGTGAGGAGAACACGCTAACTCCACATGTGCATGAGGAGAACAGGCCAACTCCACACATGTGTGAGGAGAACACGCTGACTCCACTCGTGTGTGAGGAGAACACGCCAGTGCCACACGTGCGCGAGGAGAACACGCCAACTCCACACGTGCGCAACGAGAAAAGGCCAACGCCACACGTGCACAAGGCGAATAACGCCACGCGTGTGCGAGGAGAACACGCTAACTCCACACATTTGTGAGAACACGCTATCTCCACATGTGCGTGAGGAGAACACGCCAATGCCACATGTGCGTGAGGAGAAAAGGCCAATGCCACACGTGCACAAGGTGAATAACGCCAACGCCACACGTGCACGAAAACATTCTAACTCCACAAGTTTGTGAGAACACGCTAACTCTACACGTGCATGAGGAGAACACGCCAATGCCACGTGGATGAGGAGAGCATGCCACGCGTGCGCGAGGCAAACACACCAACACCACACGTGCACAAGGTTAATAATGCCAAAGCCTCCATCAGGAGGAGAACACGTCAACTCCACATGTTTGTGAGAACACGCCAACTCCACACGTTTGTGAGGAGAACAACGCCAAGGCCACATGTGCGTGAGGAGGACAAAGCAACGCGTGCGCGGGGCAAACACGCCAACGCCACACTTGCACGAGGCGAACCCGCCAACGTCACGCGTGCGCGAGGAGAACACGCCACGCATGCGCGAGGAGAACATGCAAACTCCTCATGCATGCAAGAAGAACACGTCAACTCCACATGTGCGCGAGGCGAACACGCCAACGCCCCGTGTGCGCGAGGAGAAAAGGCCAACTCCACAGGTGCGCGAGAACACATCGCCATGCGTGCGCGAGGAGAACACGCCAACTCCATGCATGTGCGTGCAGAACATGCCAACTCCACGCGTGTGCGAGGAGAACACGCCAACTCCACGCATCCGCGAAGAGAACATGCCAAAGCCACACGCGTGCGAGGAGAACACGCCAGCGCCTCACGTGCATGAGAACACGCTAACTCCACACACGTGTGTTCTGTTGTAGAACTTTAGAAACTTCAGTCCAAACCAACATTTCAGACATTTTATGAACGAGTAATAAAAATAAGCAGCAGACTGATTCTCTATCATTTAAATCTAAACCGTGTTTTTGTGACGTCCAGAACTTTGCTTTATTTTCCTTCATGAGATTAAATTTAATCCCAAAATAAATGTAGAAAAAACTTTTGTCCTCTGAGGTTTTTTCAGGATGCAAAGCCGGCAGAGGAGGTCCCACCTGGGCCTGCTGTTCCTGGCCTCCCAGCTGTTCCAGGTGGGCCTGGACAACATCCCCCCCGTCACTCTGGCTGTCCTGGCTCTGAACGTCTACCTGTTCCTGTTTCCAGTTGCTCCGCTTCTAAAGGTAACTCACCTGCTGCTTTATGTGATAATAAATCAGTAAAGATCTCTGATCCCGCCTCTTATTGGTCTCCCAGACTTGTGTAAGCGTCCATCAGGTGTACCGGTTTAACGAATGGAACCGACTCCTCCTGTCCCCCGTCCACCATGCAGACGACTGGCACCTGTACTTCAACATGGTGTCCTTCCTGTGGAAGGGCAGCCGGCTGGAGCGGCGGCTGGGCGGAGCCTGGTTCCTGTACGTGCTGTCCGTCTTCTCTCTGCTCATCGGGTTGGTCTACCTTCTGATGGAGGCGTTGCTCACCGCGCTCACCGATGACCAGTCCTACAGCTTGTCGTGTGCGGTCGGATTCTCAGGTAGAAACGAAACCGAGCCGATAAAATGAGCTTCTCTAGCTCCGCCCACTGATCTATTTTGGTGTCGTTCTGTGTTTGTAGGCGTCCTGTTTGCTCTGAAGGTGCTGAATAACCATTACCACCCTGGAGGTGTGACTTACGTGATGGGTGTTCCTGTAGCTAACCGCTATGCTAGCTGGGTGGAGCTGGTGCTGATCCACATCACGACGCCTGGGTGAGTTATTGGAATGGTTGTAAACACGGCAGCACGCCAGATGGAAGCTCATCGTTAGACCGAGTTAGGACGTTTAACGTCTCATCGCTCTCAAAGCATGCGCTCCGTCTCAGGCCTTCTCCTGGAGCCTCATTTATCAACCGCACTTACGCTCAGATCTGCGCGTAGGCACGAAATACGCACAGTGTGGTATTTACCAGTTGGTACTTGTGCGTAGGAATGTTCCTACACGCAAACCCATGCATACGAACAGCATCTAGAGGTAGAACAGGGAACCGCAGCTCCGAGTGTCTGTCATCCACCCGTGCCCGGCGGGAATCTGACGTTACACCGTGCTCTCTGGAGGGAACGCGTTCTCCGTGAGCGCAGCCATCTCGAAGGAAATCCTTCTCCTTTGCTGGGTTCTGACCCATATGTGGCACGAGAGACAAACCGCACGAATCCGATTCCACTTCATATTTTATTTTACATCTCCCTCCAGAACCTCCTCCGCTCCCCGATCGTTCACACCGCGTTGCCAAGGTGACCAGCCTGAATGACAGCTCAGTGGATGCTGCGCTGTCCGCGTTTAACCTCTACTACTTTTCTTTGCACTTAGGCAGCCAGTGTTTCCCATCTAGCTGTCAATAAAGTTTTTTTTTAAGAAAATCGGAATCCTCTCGCGTGCTGAGGACGTAGCATGACCAAATATGGTTAATTGAGGGCGTTTCTGTATGTAAATGCCACAAGCACCTGGGTACGCACAGGTGGGATTTATCATCAGAACGTGCGTACGAGAGGCCACCGCCTGTTTCATAAATCAGGAGTACGCACATCCTAAATTTCATTCGTAGGAAGGAGTAAACGAGCGTTCGTACGGACGTTTTGGTAAATGAGGCCCCAGGTTTTCTCCGGGTATAAAATAAATCAGTACAGGCGATTCAACTTTAATTTGTCCGGATTAGAAACTTTAAGGATCTTCTTACCTTCGGTGACTGGCGTTCGTCTAGATGAACAGATTCTTTGTGCTGGTGAAGAATAAACAAGTCTCTGTAAAACACCTGAATCCTGTTGTACGTGATGGTGTCCACTAGGTGGAGCTGTTTCATCAGAATTTGGTTGGTCTGTGCTCTTTTTTCTTCTACAGGACCTCCTTTGCCGGTCACCTGGCAGGTATCCTGGTGGGTCTGCTCTACACGTCTGGACCTCTGAAGACCATCATGAAGAGATGTGCAGGTCTGAACGACTCTCGGGTTCAGCCATGTCCGTGTTAAAGCACCGGTGATCTGCTCCTGCTTAAACCTGTTTCTGTGGGTTTTTCATCACCAGAGTTCGTCACGGCGAACGATCAGCGCCCGTACCGGGGGGGTGGGTTCTTCAGGTCGTCCGGTACTCCAGGTATCTGAGAATTCATGCAGCAAAGGTGGTCACTCTGGAAAGTACCAGCTGCTCACTAAACTTATTTATTTATTTCATTTATTATTTAAAAAAATACTAACAAATAAAATGAGGTTTCTCAAACCAAGAAAATGAAAAGGGAACAGAAAGAAGAAAACTTATGTTATCTGCTCCTTTTTAACTAAAATGGCATTTTTACAATGAAATAACTAAAATTATAAATTGGCCTCGACTGGTTAGCTGACTTGAGTTCAGTTTGTAAAGAAAAAAGAGAAATTAATATTAATAATAACAATTCAACAAGCAAAAGGATTTTTGCACATATACCTATTCATGCATTAAAGTGCATCGCATGCCCATATGGTCGCACATACTTCATCTATACATATACATATAGATGTACACAGGCGCGCAGATAGGGTGGGGGATGGGGGGATCTGTGTGATTACTCCTTGTAATGATTCTTATTGCATTTTTTGCAATATATAGAGTTTGTATTAGTTTTATGTGTTGCGCCCCAGGTTTCCAAATATGGTGCAATAAGTGAATTATATAATAAATATAGGGCGCTATCATCCAGTGACCATTTTACTCTATGTAACATTGCAATTGCTTTAGCTATTTTAGTTTTCACATTGTTTACATGCGGCTTCCAAGATACATTTTCATCGATTATAACTCCCAAAAAGTTTACTTCTTTTACTCTTGTAGTATTAATATCATCTATATTTAATAGACTTGTATCATTTGAGTTACTTTTACTAAATATGATGAAACATGATTTATCAGTGTTTAATGATTTTATTCCCATAAAGCCATAATTAGATTTTTTTTCATCTCAGTTTGTTTTGTTTCTACCATCTGATTGATATTATTTAATTATATTATTATATGATTTGAGTTATTTAAACTAGATTGATGCAAACATAGATTTAAGGTACCGTATTTTCCGGAGTATAAGTCGCACCAGCCATAAAATGTATAACGGAGAAGAAAAAAACATATAAGTCGCATTTTGGGGGGAAATTTTATTATTTTTCTCAAAAAATCTGAGACCGAGCGTTTCACATTGCAAGACAAGTACCGGTAACAAAAGCAGAATAAACAATCAGGGCGCAGCAGCGCGCCGCGGTCTCCAGCAGAGGATGGCGATGTTTCAGACCCTCCCAGCGGGACAGAGGAGCTGAGAGCTGGACCGGAGCCGGCCTGCCGCAGCACGGTATACATCATTTGGTATATAAGTCGCAGAACCAGCCAGACTATGAAAAACAGTGCAACTTGTAGTCTGTAAAATACGGTAAATGTTTTGTTTTTTAACAGCTCAATAACTGATCAAACATGTGAAGTAAAAACAGGACTACCAAGGCCAACTCCGGTATTACATCGTGCCTACCTTTGCTCTCAGAGGTTTAAAGGCACACGTGGCCGTTTTATTGTGTTTAGCGCCCCCTAGTGTCTGTTATTACTTCTTTGGTCAAAGCAAAAGTGAAAGTTTTCTCCTCGCTGTGCGTCCGTCTTTTTAACACCTTAATCTAACAGCTGGAACGTCTCCCCAGCCTTCTTTAGTGTCCACAGGAGCGATTCATCACTAAATGAAACAAATCAGCTGTGCTCATAGGACATGCAGGAGACGTGCTGGAAGCAGACTGCAGCTCCACTCCATTCCCACCAGCAGGTAGCGGCCCGCCTACTCTGAAGCTGCAAGTGCGGTATTCTGGCCACAGAGGGCGGTGGGGCCTGAGTGGGCCCAGTAAAGCGTCGTTTTAGCACATACTGGCTCAGGAGAACGATTTAAGAAGAAAACACGCCTGTTCTTCTGGAGGGATGGAGGATGAGGGCATCAGCTGACAGCTCGTGGTTCCTGTAACGAGTCACGTAGACTTTAATATAGTAGACTGGCTGATTTAGCTCTACGATTGATGCCACAGAGCGGTCATCGTTGTGTTTTAGCTCCTCGTTTCTCTACTGGTGGAGATTTACTTCATCAGGCGTTCACGTAGCTGTTGTTGTGAACTAGTCAGGGACTTGTTACCGTGAAACAGCTGATCACTGATTCTGTCATGTGACCTGAACAAAACACTGAATCTGTCGAGTTTGTCTGAATTATTTCTGCTCATTTGAATGAATCGATTGTGTTTCTCTGCTGGTTGTCATGGAGGTGGTGGAGGCTCCGCAGGTAACTACAGAGCAGGTGATGCAGCGTCTTACACAGGTGGGCTGACCGAGGAGGAGCAGCTGGAGGAGGCCATCAGAAACAGCCTGAATGACAGAAGTAAGAGAGTGTTTGGGATCAGCGTCACCACGACTCGCTCCGCGTTTACCGGATGATTTTTGTTTTTTAGGACCAACTCACCAGAGAGAAGCTCCGCCTCCTCCTTATGGCTTCAACCTGCCTCAGGAGGAGCTCAGGGCCAGGAGGCTGAGGTGGCTCTACACCTGAACGTGTGTGTGTGTGTGTGTGTGTGTGTGTGTGTGTGTGTGTGTGTGTGTGTGTGTGTGTGTGTGTGTGTGTGTGTGTGTGTGTGTGTGTGTGTGTGTGTGTGTGTGTTTAAAACATTTTCCACCTGATTGGTGCCAAACCGTCGTGCAGCCACGGACTCTGTCTAATGTACGGCAACACAAGTGTCATTTATTTTGCTGTGTTTATAAATGTCGTTTCACGTGCTCTCTGGTCATTCGCCTGTTCATTTAAGACCCGCCTGAGCTTTGCTGTGAAACTTTGTCGTGAGACGTTCTTTAACCTCATAACTAACATTTCTAATAAGTCATGAAGTTTCAAATCAGTGTTGAAGAAGTACTTGCTCTGATTCCCATGATGCCCTGGGGCATCACAGGAAGTAGGGCAGTTTAATTTAGAGCTGAGGAACGCCACGAGCTTCTCGTCCTACGTGGATTTAATGCAACTCCGTTTCCGTGACATGGATCCTAAAAACGGGAGAAACGTTTTGGTTTGAGCTTCGATGGGCTCTCAGAGCTGCAGCTCTGGGACCATACTCCTGGATCAGAGGCTGCAGATGTTTGTCCCACCTGCTGAGACCCCCATCGCCACACGCTGCTCTCATCTTCACCCACTCTAGTTGATCCAGCATGAAGGTCAGTTTGCCAGCTTCGTCTCCTGGGACCAGGAAGTGTTCTGCTGCTGCATAAATGAAACGAGCCCGTGGTCGCCCGAGTTTGGATCCTTTCTTCTCCAGAGTTCAGAGATTAATGCTCAAATCCTGTGGGTGGGTGGGGGTGAATGGCTGAAGCAGAGGCCCAGACTGGGATTGGAAGAGAAACCAAATAAGTGTTTTCCAGACTGTTTACCAGGAGGGTGCACGAGTGTTGTGAAAGTGATGGACCAAGACGGTTAATGTCGTGTGGTTGGTAATAAGCCAAGCGGATGGTGGCACCACAGCTCTTAACTTGTTCCTGGGTGCTGACTGTAGAGTAATCAATAGTTGGTGGGATATTTCTGGACTTTCACAAGGATGATTTAGTCCCCATAAGAAGTACCTCTTTGTCTTTGAGTTGGAGGGAACCCGGTCCCTGATTTCTGCAACACAGCCGAGGAGAGACGATGGTGGAGGAAGGAGTGGCTGAGACGTAAAGCTGGGCGTCGGCATAACCGTGGCAATGATCAAAGTAAGTGGGATGTAGATGGTGAAAGGTACGGAGCCAAGGACCGAGCCTTGTGGAACCCCAGGCGTGACGGGAAACGCTGCAAAAGCAGCTATCAGAATAAAGAGAATTGCAACTAAACCTGAGCGCTGCTGCTGGAGATGATGGAGCGACCCGGTTTTAGTCCGACAGCCAAGAGTTGGAACTTCTTTAGCGTAAAACGATGAATTTGTGTCCAGGATGAATTTGTCTTAGGCTACAAACGGCTGCAGACCCACTCAGAAATGGAACTGGATCCCAGGAGCACGGCCGTTTGAACGTTCTCCTCATTCAGCTGACCTTTCTCAAGCTTGACCTGACCCCTCGCTACGACCTGATACGGTAACCAGAGTACTTTCACCCTTCAGCAAACATCAGTTGGGATCTACTTCCACAGTTCTTTCTTCGCTCGGCTGTCGTCTCGACTGCTGTCACACTATCTCTCCTTCTTCCATTTCTGCCCTTTGTTCTCCAGCATCCCGGCGTGGTTTTCTCCACTGCTTCAGGAATTTTTCTCCCTTTGAATTTTGATTCCTCCCCAGTGTCTCCTGCTCTCCTACCTTTTCTCCTTCATCTCTGCCTCCTCGTGTGTTTGATGCTCTTTCAGGTGTTTTTGTTTTCTCGCTCTGGGCTTGATCTCCACACACTTCACACGCTTCCTCTGTCTTCCCTCCTTGCATAAATGCCCCTTGTCTTTCCTCACCAGTTAGTTGCCTGAAGATCAGAGTTGGCACGTCTCACTGTGAGCTGCAGAGTTATGGAGCTTCTTAATTCACAGCAGCAATCTAGGTGACCCATTTCTGCACAGCTCACACATTTTAACGCTGTGAAGCGAAGTGCGTTAATTCCACGCTATAACCTCCCCACTGCAGTGTGGATCTCTGCTGCAGGTCTGTCAGGCGCGACTCCACTTGAATAAAGCACAACACCTGCTTATTTTGTTTCTGCAGGGCAGAACTGGACACATCACAAGCAGTTTCATCACGTTTTACATGATTTCCTGTCTCCAAACAGTTTCCCGTGTTCTATGCTGTCCAGGATTCAGCAGCAGTTCTTCCCTGATGGAAAATGGGTTAAGGTGCGTATTTAGTTTCCATTATTTGGTCCTTTCTTCTGACACCTGCAGCATCTCTAATTCAGTTTCCTCTTAAATTTCCTCTCTGAAAACTTTGAACTGTTTCTTCTTCAGGTTTTATTTGTGCTGTTCTAAAGCCAAAGGGGCTGGAATGAAGGCGACTGGACTTGAATCAGATCCTGAAATGTTTGAACTTCTGATTTTAGAGGTCTGATGGTTTTAACCCAACAACCTTTTTTATGCATCTTGTTTCTATGAGACTTTCGTTTTCTCCACTCTGGAGCGTTGCATGCAGGTTATTTCATCTTTAACCTGAGTCTGACTAAACTTTGTGTTTAAAGTCTCATCTGAAGGCATTCGAACAACTTCTCACTCCAGGATGATTTTTCAACCAAGACATTTCTTACATTCGTTTTTAAAGTTTAAAGCGTTTAAACACTGAAAAAAAAAATCTGTGCTCTTGACATAAAAAAATTATAGACAGTGGTTCCACAAAACAAAGTTAAGTCCCATTAACATGGCACTTTAATGTTTGTTGAAATACTTTTATTCAAGTGTAATTAGTATGACTTTTTAACATCCATAAAATAAAGTATTTTTAGGTTTATTTAGCATGAAATATTCATGTTTCGAAGCATATTTTTTATATGGGAGGAACCTGATTTTTTTAAGTTTATAAAATGAATCATTTTTAGGTTTGATCAACATGAGATTTTTCATGTTTGATAGATATTTTTAAGTGTGAGAAATATGATTTTTTCAACTTCATAATACAAAGATTTTTTATGTTAAAAAACACAATTTTCAGCTATCTTACACAAACCACATTTTGTATTGATAGGATAATCAATAACAAAGTACATGATTAATCATCTGCACAATTGTTTTATTTGAATTTACAAATACGATTCCATACTTGTGGTACAATTAAAGAAACATAACTCCACTGCATTCAACAGTATTGTGAGTTTAAAAATTTGCTTTACAATCACAAACTGAGTTTACAGAATGATGTAAAAAAACAACCAAATTTAAACATTTGTCTCTGTAGCCAAAAGCAGAGTACTCCCACAACCTGGTAGTTATTGATATTAAAAGTGGATACTGGAAACTTTACTCCGGAACTCGAATAAACATACCCACTCATGAACAGTTTAAATTACACACAGCAAACTGAAATCTTAATCTATTACTTCTGATTATCAAGAACACTTTATATTCAAGAATACCTTAGGAAAAAAAATCTCATTTTTTTAATTAACGCTATCCAAACAAAATTGGCCTTTATTTGGCTAAATTGGACAACTATCCAAATCACAGAGGACTATTTGGTCTTACCCTTTGTGCAAATACTTCCTTCATAAAAAACATGAACTAACTGATTAGTCACAAAAGGGGCTCATTTTCACAAGTCACACCAAAGTTTCATTACTGGCAAACCTTCTGAATTGAGAAATTACTTACAAAAAAAAAAAACCTGTCAACAGGAAGCAAGTTAAAAGATCACAAAAGGTAACATCATCTCACAAGCTAAATTTTTTTTCCAGGAAACCCAAGAAATTTACAAAAAAGTACTGTGTTACTAATGTATTAATATATTTGTAATGTATTACTGTTGAAAGAGTTGCCTGCATTAACAAACAAAAAACTTACATGTTAGCCTAGCCTTCTTTGTGTCTGGCATTTCCACGCTGCAGCTTTATCTCTGTGTCGAAGGAAAACCGTGTAATGTTAAACACAGAGGGCCAGAATGTCCTGGAAACTGATGAACTGGATGCATCCAATTCGTTTGAGGCAAGAATATCCATGTCAACACAACCACTTAAAAGAAGGGATGTTTCAGCAACACAAGTATTTAAGTCATTTGCTGAAGTGCCGGGGAATTCAGCCTGTAAAGGAATTCCCTGTCGTGGATATAATTCGAATTGTCCCTCTGTCCTGACTTCATCCATGGAAGTAATGTTCATAAACTCATTGCTGAATAATGGATCCATAAATTAAAGTCTGATCGCATGGTTTAGGCCACGTTGTTTCTGAATCTCATTGACTCCGACTAAATTGTAGAAGAAAAATTATTGTGAATGAGAGAATATGTCTGTAGAAAACAGAGCAGGAAATTGACCCCTAAAGGCTGGAAAATTCTTTAGGTTACATCAGTAAAAACATCTCACTCGCAGAGTCTATTTTTGAGAAGTTGGACTTTCTTTGAAAGAGTGTTTCCTTTGAGCTCCATCACTAGTTTCTGCAGTACTTCAAATGTGTACTTCAAACTGGGAGGGTAGTTCAGGTTCAGCGCATAGATGAGTCCAAATAGCACAGCTGTAGCTAATGCTATGTTATCCAGGTCTTGGAATACTATTTGGCCTTCAAGCACAATCCCAATGTCTTCCGCTGTATTGGTCAGTACACTTCTCACCACATAGATTCCCAGGGTAGTCTCCTCAATGGACGTCTGGAGGTAGTCCTCATCTGCGGCCTGAGGAATGCAAATAAGTATTCAATGAAGGCCTTAAAAAATTTGACAAATAATTATTTTATGAACTAACAAAGCATGGAGAACAGTTTCATTAAAGACTCACTCCAATGAAAATCTTTTTTTGCCTTTTCTTAGCTTGTTCTTGTAGCATTTTTTTTATGCCAGAGGAATTAAATTAAGCTGAAAATAAATAAATAAATAAATAAATGCTTAGTATGAGGATTGCTGTAAAGCCAGTGACTTTATACAGTTTGCTGGGTTCCTTATACAGGAAACATTTTTTCTGATTGGCTTAATGAACTGACCTGTACTGAAATATTTACTGTGTGAAGTGCCTTGAGATGACTCTTGTCATGATTTGGCGCTTTTTAAATAAAATTGAATTGAATTGAATAAATAAATAAACAAAAACAATTAAAAAAATCATAAAATAGCATTTTTTGGTATTTATGCATCTGAATTGCTGTGCATCTGTAGCAGATCACAAAAGGCAGACTAAAACTGCTGGTGTTTGTGAAGTCACATTCACCCTGGGCGGAGCCTAAACCATTCCTGCCCACTCAGGCTCTGAGGAAAGGTTATCAAAGTTCCAAAGGCTTCGCCCACAACCCTGAAGCAATTGAAGGTCAAGATCAAATAGCCAACGAGGCATACATCAATGACAAAAAAATCTCCAAATTGGTATAATATATAAAAAAGAAACTTACCACTGCAACAGAGCCTTCACGTGGTGTGGTTCAAAGTTCTATACACAAGACTCTGCAGATCAAGAAATCCTTTTTTCTGTTTCTGGAAGGGAAACAAAATAATAATAGTCAGATTAAGTAAACAAAGTAGGCAAATCAATCCTACCAGCAGAGGACAAATTTACCCCAACAACTTTTAAAGGAAGGGGTGATTTTTATTGTTGATGTTCCAATATAATATGCAGGGTTTTTCCTGGCTCAAATAGAGACAGAGGTGGTACCATCCTGACCATGCGCCAGCATATGCATACTCTGTGCATTCAACTGCCTCAAATTTTTAAAGGCAAAATATTATAAAAGACTCAATAATATGCATTAGATTGGTGTTTAGTTCCCTTTTTCCCATCTGATATTTGTAGTTAAAATATTTTTAAATATTTGACCTACATTTCAGTAACAGTTTAGGTTTGTATTAATAACACTCATCTTAGCCAAAATAACACATACATTTATCCAGTAAAATATGCTTTTCATTAACATGCACTTGTATTAGAAATGGTAATAACATTTAATTTCTGCTGCTAATAATGTAATGGTGACATGTCTATTATGTACGGGTTAGTGTTAGGGGGGTGTTCTGTTTTGCCTTGGCCCCCAAAATTCCTTGAAACAGCCCGGGGTGTGTGACTGAGTTTTGAAGGTGATCTGAATTGTATCCGATGTATAAATATTACGTGTATAACTTATTGTTTTATACTGGTAAAAATGTGTAGTGGAGATAAATCTACCTACATTTTACTTTCAAGCTTTGTTTTTATTTAATTATTTTCACATCCCGTCTGTCTCTCATCTTCCTGCATCTCTTCTAAACTCTCTAGAAAAACTGCTGCCTGGATTCTTACTTTTTCACCTCTGTTACTTTTAAACTACGCAAATTGTTATGTAAATAAGAAAATTAGAAACAGACAATTAAAAAAGCAGCTCCTTTAAATATTTTATTTTTTGCTATTTTTCTTTTTGGTTAGATTTTTCTGTTTATTTTTTATTTATTTTTGTTCATTAGTTAATTATTTCCGGTTCGGTTACTTTCTTTGTGAACCTTAATAGTTAAGTGTTACCCACTTTTCAAATACATTTTAGAGTATAATGTCTGATCTATTGGACCCTTTTTAAAGAGATTTGGCATACAAAATAATTTATTTTTTAAAATTAGGGGCACACTTTGACTATGACCGTTTTTTTTTGTACAGCCTATGCACTAAAAATGCAACCAGCATACTATTAAGAGCAGATAAGGTAGGACTACATCTACAAGTAAGATTGAATATTATATTCTGTTATTTAATCATTCATAAAAATTATGTAACTTTTTATTTACCTATCAAAACATTGATAACGCCATTAACTATTACTCTGTCACCAACTTATATTAATTTACTTACTTATAATTATCCCTAAAATGCTGAAAACTGTCACGTGAGCTGCCCTGTGACCAAGCTAGCACCTGCTTCAGAGCCTGACTCGTCAAAACACAACAGAACCACGTCTCGGTGTGTCCTTCCTCAGCCGCTTCATTCAAACTGAGAACGGTTCAGAAGATGTTTTACCAGAGAAAGAGACATTGCAGAAACGCAATTCGGGATTGTCAACCATATGCTCGTCATTTGTTGAAAGAAAGTAAAGCACAACACCAACGACCCTTAAGTTACAAAGCGCAAGCAAAACAAATTCTTTATTAGTGGACACTAAAGGTGTATAAAACAGGATGGTAAAATCAACCGTTTTACCTTTAATCAAGAATTACTCCACTTGTGCCTGCACCACGGACTTAACTCGTCAAGCTAGTCTGCATAGTTACATCGCGCTCGCGCCGTCCCTCCCACGAAGGGGGGGGGGGTGGGGGGGGGGAGGGAGAGGGAGAGGGAGAGAGAGAGAGATAAAGAAGTTAAAAAATGGCGGGCTTGGCCTCCTTCTTCCCCTAAAGGGGGACTTAAACGAAGCCTTTTAATCCTCCACACTTTAAAATTGTAATGGCACCAGGTATTAAATTGGCTAAAATTACTCAGGAGTCGAACACAAAGGCACACACACACACACACACACACACACACACACACATACACACAAAATCGGCATAATGAGTAAAATCATGACAGAGCAGGACAGTTTCATATTTAGCTAGCTTAAAAAGTTATCTTTAAACAAACTTGAAAATGCTTGTTTTACTATTATATTCTACTAGGTTATAAAAAAATTATATAAAACATTTATTGGTTAACATCCGAGAACAACAATATACTTAATTTGAATACATTTAACAATAGACTTACCATGTTCAGCAAAGAGCCCTTTTCCCAACGACACAGAAAATGGCGGATGAAATGAGTGAGCAGCAAGTGTTTTAAACGTCACTCCTCGAAGGGGGCGGAGTGTACTCCTAAACATGATCCGAACATGTTGTTTCAACATGAAAATTACATTTACATCTAACAACATCAAGGAATATGTTATGTGTTTAAGACTTTGTTATGTTAAAGCAAGAAACAAAAAATAATCATGTTAGCTTTGTAAAATATATACATGTCAAGATCACAATCCCATTTCCCCCTTTTTATCAGTGAATGTTGGTTTTTGCACAAACTAAACGCTCCTGTCACTTCTCTTAAATAATCCGAGCTTTTACTCCTCTGATGCTGTTTTCTTTTAGTTTGCAGAAACCTCAAACCTGACTGGAGCAGCTTTAGTCTGATAATCCAGAGACACCCCTGATGTGAAGTGAAACGGACGAGTTCTTCCCCGTGTCTGCGAGTGCGCGCGCGCAGCAGCAGGAGGACGGTGGCGCGTGTGCGCGCAGGGAGAATTTGGGGAGTTGGGCTGGTGCTGCAGCTGAGAGGAGGATGCTGCAGCTCCTCTCCTGATGTTTCCTGGTCCTCCAGATTCCTCCTGAAGCTGGGTTTCTACGCTCCAGCCGCGCCTAGGAGAGACGCTGCTCGGATCATCTCCCTCTGTGCTGAATTACTGAGGGCTCCCGGTTCTTCCAGCTGCTTTCTTTGTCTCCATCCGCAGCGTCTCTGCGCGATTTTGGGTTAAAGCGAAGCGGCGCGGGCAGCTGATGCCCGAGCGCCTCACATTTCCGCAGGATGCTGCCTAAAATAACCCCGGTGTGTCACGGTGAAGGGACGGATTCGTGTCTGATGCAGCACCGCCGCGGCATTTCTCCGGGCTTTTGCGGTTTACATCCTCTGCTGGTACCGGGTGAAGTCTCTGCGCAGCTCCCCGCGCAGCCGAGGGAGCCTTGAGTCCGTTACCTGCCTCCTCCTCATCCTCCACAGCCTCCTGACCCCCCCCCCCCCCCCCCCCTGCACCGGGAGCACACCGGTGACTTTTAATGGCTTTTGTGTTCAGAAGATGGAGGGTTTTACTGCTGCTGAACGTGCTGGCGGTCGCTGGGTTCATGACCTTCTGGGCCAAATGCAACAGCCGCAGCGTCCAAGCCGGCGGTCCGGAGGCTCTGGGCTCCGGGCGGCCCCGGGCCAACGGGACGGCGCAGGAGCCCAGCATCAGCCACGAGGTGCTGCTGAAGAGGCTCAGCTCGCTGGAGGACGTGGTGTACCGGCAGCTGAACGGTAAGAGCACCGGGACACTGAAGTCCGTTATTCTGCACAAGTTCATTCAGATCTTTTCCAGAACAAAACCGATTTGATCTTCAGCACCGACAAAACTCAGGAATGAAACGAGCGATAATTGGTGTAAAAGTTTGGCACAAATGACTCTTACGTCATTTATCTGCACGTGTTGAATTTCCTATATTATTTCAGCTGTAACTGTTGATCAATAATGTTTTATTACAATCTCTAAAAGCCCATTTTTAGATTTATCCCTTCATTTTTTCCTGACTCCAACAATCTAAATAGTTCTTCATCCATCTTATTCAAAATTTATGTTTTGCAAACATAATTGTCCATATTAGCCTTTATGTTTTTTCACAATTCTTACAAAAGATCACTTTCCCTAATGTTATGCAGTTTTAATGCTTTTATAATGTTTACAGAACAGCATGTTTACACAGATTCAGGACAAACCTAGTGACACATTTTATTTAGCTACAAGTTACCAACCAACTTATGACCAAAGACTTTAACATCATCTGTTAGAGAAAATTCTCATGACCCTCTGGGTGGATTTTACATGTAAATCTTCAACTGCTGTTATTTTGGAGTCTACCCGATTAAAAAAAATCAACTCAGTGTTGTGAGACGATTTGGTTTATCATGTTAAATAGGTTGTTTTGTTTGAAATGAAAAAGAACGCATTTAAGTTTCTACGACTTTTTTTGACAAATTTATTTCCTGTTAACTCTTATTTTGAAAGCAAGTAAAAGGAAGTGTTTTATTTGAACGAACATGAAGGACTTCTCTCTGCAAATGCTAGCTCCTATGGTGAAAACGGTTTCGGAGGAAGATTGCTGTACTTCAGAGAAGACCACACGTTAAAAATAAGTGTTCAGTTTGAAAGAAAAGCGCGGAGCTTCTGCTGCAACAGTCACTTTAAGAGAATCTCAGGTAAAACGTGAGTAAACGGTTTAAATCAGATAGTCCGAATTCAAGATGGCCGCTACGGCTAACTGACTTTAGCTAACAGGAAATTAGCTTTAAGATGTTGAGTTAAAGATTGTTGTAAAAGCAAGATCGTAGCTTCAGACTTTGGATTTACGTGCTTGTTCTCTGGCACCAAATTATCCCATGAAAAACGGGATGGATTAGGAAGAGAGAAAACGGTCTTTTCCCAAGATAAAACGTCACCAGGCGCTTCATAAGAACAATATATACAAGGCGCTTCATAAGAACTATATATATATATATATATATATATATATATATATATATAAAAGATGATAACTCCTCCTTGAACCGTCACCTCATCGTGGTGGAGGAGTTTGAGTGCCCTAATGATCCTAGAAGTTATGTTGTCTGGGGCACTTTGTGCCCCTGGTAGGGTCTCCCATGACAAATTGGTCTTAGGTGAAGGGTGAGACAAAGAACGGTTCACGGGATCTTTCATGGAAGTAAATTCAAAGAGTCGGAGTACCCGGCCCGGAGGGTTACCGGGGTCCCACCCTGGAGCCAGGCCTGGGGTTGGGGCCCGTGAGCGAGAGCCTGGTGGCCGGGCTTTGGCCCATGGGGCCCGGCCGGGCCCAGCCCGAACCGGATACATGGGCTCATCCAACTGTGGACCCACCACCCGCAGGAGGAACATGAAGGGTCCGGTGCAATGTGGATCGGGTGGCAGACCAAGGCGGGAGCCTTGGCGGTCCAATCCCCGGACAAGAAAACTGGTTTTTGGGACATGGAACATAACCTCGCTGGCGGGGAAGGAGCAGGGGCTTGTGGCAGAGGTTGAGCGGTACTGGCTAGATATAGTCGGACTCACCTCGACACATTGCATTGGCTCTGGAACCCAAGTCCTTGAGAGGGTTTGGACACTCTCCTTTGCTGGAGTTACTCCGGGTGAGAGGCGGAGGGCTGGGGTTGGCTTTTTGTTAGCCCCAAGACTCTGCCTGTGTGTTGGGGTTTACCCCGGGGACGAGAGGGTAGCTTCCCTGCGCCTTCGGGTCGGGGAACGGGTCCTGACTGTTGTTTGTGCTTATGGGCCAAATATCAGTTCAGAAAATGGCTTATATGTCTCTGGTAATCCTTTTAAAATCATAGCTACCAGCAGCCCATCACTTAGTGTCTCTCCTGCGTTTCTTAAAGCAGTAATTGTAGTCTCCGCTCATAGGATATACTCCGTTACACTTTCATCATGCATCTTCTGAAGAGAAGTTAAGTCAGTATAAAGACAGATGATCCTGGGTTTACCTTTGCTAGCGTAGTAGTCCCTCAATATCCGTAGTGCTGCGCAGCCATCGTCAGCTGCGTCTCTCATCACGAGGGACAGGCTCTTGTCGTCCAGGAATTGGATCAATTCTGCGTACGCTTCCGCGTTCTTATTCTCATCATCAGAATCAGCTTCACCTTCATCGGTGCTCAATATAGTGTCTTTTAGTCCTTGCAATCGTAAGTGGCCTAGGAATTTGGTTTCCCACAACTCGTATTTCTGCTCATCTCCGTCAAATGCCAACCTTGCCCACCTGCTTCCGGATTCCATCACTCGCCGGCTCATGGTGTAGGCTGACAGCGGCTCAACAAAGGTGATCGTTCCTCTTAATGTGTCTGGGGTAATCCTTCGGTTAGGCTCCTTTTACCGAGTAGACTGGGCCCATAACCTGTTAGCAGAATCATCAATCTCACTGACGGAGGAAATAACACAGCCACATCACTGCTTCGCGTCTCAATCAGGGAACACCTGGTTTATTTTGTCATGTGCCTTTTATGCGTCACTGACAGCGATCTCATTAGTGAAATTACACATGACATTAGTTAACAAAAGATAAAGATATACATACAGAGATAAAACAAATGAGAACACAAGCATATGTAATATAAATCAATATTAAATCATGACCTTTTGTAGATCTCAGTTCTTAACAAGTACCCACCCTTTTTGGAGTCCCTGGGATGAGTGCTAGATAGTGCTCCATCTGAACTCAAGTGGTGTTTCGTTTTTGGACTTCTGTGCAAGCCACAGTTTGGTCATAACAAACACCATGTTCGAACATAAGGATGCCCATCGGTACACTTGGTACCAGGGCAGCCTAGGTCACAGGTCGTTGATAGACTTTGTAGTCATATCATCTGACCTGCGGCTGTATGTTTTGGACAACCAAGTGAAGAGAGGAGCGGAGCTGTCAACTGATCATCACCTGGTGGTGAGTTGGATCAGATGGCAGGGGAAGATGCCGCGTAGACCTGGCAGACCCAAACGCATAGTGAGGGTCTGCTGGGAACGCCTGGCAGAAGAACCTGTTAAGACGGTCTTCAACTCCCACCTCCGGCAGAGCTTTGAACGCATCCCGAGAGCAGTGGGGGACATTGACTCCGAGTGGGCCTTGTTCCACTCTGCGATTGTTGAGGCGGCTGTTGCTAGCTGTGGTCGCAAGGTGGCCGGTGCCAGTCGTGGTGGCAACCCCCGTACCCGCTGGTGGACACCAGAGGTTCGGGGAGCCGTCAGGCTGAAGATGGAGGCCAACAGGGCGTGGTTGGTCTGTGGATCTCCGGAGGCAGCAGACAGGTACCGAATAGCCAAGCGGGGTGCAGCAGTGGCAGTTGCCGAGGCTAAATCTCGGGCGTGGGAGGAGTTTGGTGAGGCCACGGAGAAAGACTAACGATCGGCTCCAAAGAGGTTCTGGCAAACTGTCCGGCGCCTCAGGAGAGGAAGGCAGCAACTCGCTCACACTGTTTACAGTGGGGATGGGGAGCTGCTGACGTCAACTGGGGCTATAGTTGGACGGTGGAAGGAATACTTTGAGGAGCTCCTCAATCCCAGCTATGCGCATTCCAAGGAGGAACCAGAGCCGGGAGAAGTTGGGATGGACTGTCCAATCTCGGGGGCAGAAGTTGCTGAGGTAGTCAAACAACTACACAGCGGCGGAGCCCCGGGGGGGATGAGGTTCGTCCTGGGTATCTCAAGGCTTTGGATGTTGTAGGGCTGTCATGGTTGACACGTCTCTGCAACATTGCGTAGTCATCGGGGGCAGTTCCTGTGGAGTGGCAGACCGGGGTGGTGGTCCCCATCTTTCAGAGGGGTGACCTGAGGGTGTGTTCCAACTATAGGGGGATCACACTCCTCAGCCTCCCTGGAAAGGTCTACTCCAAGGTACTGGAGAGGAGGGTCCGATCGATAGTTGAATCTCAGATTGAGGAGGAGCAATGTGGTTTTCGTCCTGGCCGTGGAACTGTGGACCAGCTCTATACCCTTGCAAGGGTGATGGAGGGGGCATGGGAGTTTGCCCAACCAATCCACATGTGCTTTGTGGATTTGGAGAAGGCTTATGACTGTGTTCCCAGGGGCATCCTGTGGGGGACGCTCCAGGAGTATGGGGTGGGTGGCTTTCTGTTAAGGGCCATTCAGTCCCTTTACCAGAGAAGCGTGAGTTTGGTCCGCATAGCCGGTAGTAAGTCGGACCTGTTCCCGGTGAGGGTTGGACTCCGCCATGGCTCCCCTTTGTCACCGGTTCTGTTCATTACCTTTGTGGACAGAATTTCTAGGCGCAGCCGTGGTGTGGAGTGTGTCAAGTGGGCGACAGGCGAATCTCGTCTCTGCTTTTTGCGGATGATGTGGTCCTCCAAGCTTCATCCAGCTCTGGCCTTCAGCTCTTGCTAGGTAGGTTTGCGGCCGAGTGTGAAGCGGCTGGGATGAGGATCAGCACCTCCAAATCTGAGACCATGGTTCTCGACCGGAAAAGGGTGGCTTGCCAACTCCGGGTCGGGGGAGAGGTCCTACCTCAAGTGGAGGAGTTTAAGTATCTCGGGGTCTTGTTCACGAGTGAGGGTAGGAGGGATCGGGAGATCGACAGGCGGATTGGTTCGGCGTCTGCAGTGATGCGGACGCTGAGCCGATCTGTCGTGGTGAAGAGGGAGCTGAGCCAGAAAGCCAGGCTCTCGATTTACCGGTCGATCTACGTCCCAATCCTCACCTATGGTCGTGAGCTTTGGGTAATGACCGAAAGAACGAGATCGCGGATACAAGCGGCCCAAATGAGTTTCCTCCGTAGGGTGGCCGGGCTCAGCCTTAGAGATAGGGTGAGGAGCTCAGACATTCGGGAGGGACTCGGAGTAGAACCGCTGCTCCTCCGGATCGAAAGGAGCCAGTTGAGGTGGTTTGGGCATCTGGTCAGGATGCCTCCTGGACGCCTCCCCGGGGAGGTGTTTTGGGCATGTCCTGCCGGCAGGAGGCCCCCGGGTCGACCCAGGACACATTGGAGAGGTTACATCTCCAATCTGGTCCGGGAACGCCTTGGGGTCCTGCCGGAGGAGCTGGTGGAGGTGGCCGGGGAGAGGATGGTCTGGAGCTCCCTAGTTGGGATGCTGCCCCCGCAACCCGGACCCGGATAAGCGGAGGTAGACGACGATGAAGATGATAACATATGGTTTAAATGAAAAAAAAAAATCGCTTAAAAGTGTAAGGAAATGGAAAGAATAAACAAATTGGATAGAAGGAAATTAAAATTAAACCTGATTGAAATAAATATTGGAAACTCATGGCCGATTAGAGCTATATCCTTTAATCTTCAGCTGATTTTAGGTTAATGGACTCGGTGACAGCACAGACAACTGCTGTCCTTTTGATGAATCACATCATCTCCCGGTTCGGTCTCCCTGCGCGTGTTAGCTCGGATAGGGGAACTCACTTCACCTCTGAAGTGATGGAACACCTTTGGCAGATGTTGGGGGTAAAGGCCAATTTCCACATTGGTTACCGGCCCCAGTCTTCTGGCCAAGTTGAAAGGATGAACCAGACGGTTATCAGTATTTTAAAGAAATACGTGTCCTCTAATCACAGAGACTGGGATGTGAAGCTTCCGTTGGTCCTGATGGCCATACGGGCCACTCCTCATGAGTCTGCAGGCGCCTCCCCGTTTGAAGTGATGACGGGTAGACGGATGACCCTGCCGCTTCACCTGCTGTATCAGTTAGTTGAGTCCATTGCTGCACCGGCTTACACTAACAAGCAGAAAACTCGAAGAACCATCTGCCTGCAGCGTTTTACTTTGCACAGACGAATCTGGAGAAATCAACTGAGGGCAGGAAGACTATCTATGATCAAAAGGCCTCACATTTTGAACTCAACGTAGGTGATAAGGCCTAGTTCTACAACTTTGCTCTTCAGTCCTGTCAGACAAAAGTCACCTCTGGTAAACTGGCTAAGAAAACAATTGCTGAAGTTGTCAGGTTCAATCAATCAATCAACTTTTATTAACAGACTCAAGGTCCAGAGACAATAAAACCAAACATAAGATAAAAAACTACACAAGAAAAGACAAAGATACAAGGTAGTCAATATAAACACCTATACCAATAATGCCATAATTCTGACTGATAGCGTGTGGTACTACAGTCAACAAGCACTTAATAATAACATTTTCACATTGATTAACTCGACAAATAAACTGAAACATCAAGTTCCTCAACATAGCGTGGAATGTACTGATCCCAGAAGAGACAAACGAGCAACTCGCACTTTCCCAACGAGGCCTCTTTAGTAATATTCTCAGACAATCGTTATATGCTACATAGAGACGCCTAAGACTTGTTTGCTTATAGGAAGACCACAAATGAGCTGTATATAATTGAGTACAGTAAGAGTGTCTTTTTAAGGGTTAGTGCACATACTAAACCTACGCACTAACGTATTAGCCTGTGCATACATTCTACGACATTGCCGATCAATATCAATATCGTCAGCCAATTCGTCATTAATGAAGTGCCCCAAATATTTATATTTGTTCGTCACAGGCAAAACATTACCACATAATTCAAACTGGGGAAACTGTAACCCTTTATCTTCTTTTGTTCTACAGGTCCTGATGACACCTTACTAGAGTTGTAATTGATGTCAAAATCCAGCCCATACTTTGAGCAAATATCTAGCAGTTCCTGTAATCCCACACTACTAGGACTCAGGACGACAAGATCGTCAGCGTACATAAGATGGTTGACTAGGGTTGATCCAATCGTACAACCAGTTCTGCAATTATTTAACTGCTGTGACAGTTCATCCATGTACAAGTTGAAAAGCACAGGAGAGAGTACCCCGCCTTGCTTTACTCCATTCGTAGCACCAAAAGGAGCAGAAAATCAACTACCCAATCACACCTGCATATCCTGATTAGCATACCAGTAGACTAGGATTCTCAGAATGTACTTAGGAACCCCTCGTTGTCGCATTTTAACAAAAGTTTCAGATGATTTACACGGTAAAAGGCTTCAGACGCATCAATAAAGGATAACACAGAGGAGTTGCCTCTTGGAAACTTCCTAATTATTTCTTTTAAATCAATTATGCACAAATCTGTGCTAAGCTTAGACTTGAACCCAAACTGATTATCTGTAGAGCAGATAAAATACTTAAGCCTACTTAGTAGCACTTTTCCCATAACCTTGGATACAATGCTTGCCAATGCAACGGGCCTATAGTTGTCCATGCTACCTGCTCTACCTGCTTTGTCTTTTATGACAGGGACCAGAATAATAGACATAAGTGCATCAGGCAGAATGACATGTGTCAAACCACTAGTAAAGCAGATGGCCAGTAGAGGTAATAACCTAAAGTTAGCATATTTCAGATGTTCCGTGTATATTCCATCCAGACCACAAGATTTATTGTCTGGAAGCTCAATCACTTTTCTCTTCATGCCAAGCTTAAGAGCTTCCTTTAAGAGCAATTATACAAGAAAAATCTACTCACCGACCATGTCCAGCGACGCCAGGACCTGCCCGGCCTGCCAGACGGGCTCCATCTCCAGCGGCGACTTGCACGCCAAGTGTAAGGTCTGTCTCGGGGCTCACCACGCTGGCCTGGCCTTGACCCCCAGGCCTCGTGCCCGTTTTGTACCGCTCTGCCCGTGGCTGAAAAGGTCCGCCGGGCTGAGTACTTCACCCCCACCAGCCTGTTAGTGCTGTGGCTACATAGCTCATCATCACCAGCGTGTCAATGTGTGAATGGTTGATTGTGTTGTGAAGCACCTCAGGTGGTTGTAAAGCCCTGGGAGACACTGGAGATAGATGCGCTGCGCCACGTCACGCCCGCGCCGTCATTTTAAAAAGGAAGCCATTATAGTTATTGACAGTGGCTACACGGGGAGTGAAACGCCTCATCCCCGAAATGCCGGTCTGCGCCACAGTGCTAGCATAGGCGCCCGTTCTATTTCAAGCGCGGTGGCGCGTCTGTTTACGACCTTGTGGAGTACTTTCCAACGGACATTATGATGCGGAACGGCTCTTCTGTACAAACCCAACCGCCAAAACGTGGATGAGAAGCTGATAGATGCTACTTGATTACAGTATTGATACCTTTGAAGTACTATTGATCTTCAAATATTCTAATAAATAGCGTACTTACCCATTTTTAATGAATTAGAGTCACGACAGCAAGTCTGATCACAAGTAAACGAGAGTCACTTTCGGCTTCCTATTCTCAATTCCCACGGGATGTTGTGACTCGCACGGCTTTCCCAGAAGCGTTCGCGGCGCAGCGAGCCCTGTGTGACCATTTGACTTCCCCAAACCGCGGTGCTGTCATCTGTGTGCCCCAGGCTTGAGAAGGTGCGTTACAAATAACACCCAGGTGTCCCCCAAAGAATCATCTAAGACTTAAAAAAAAAAAGATAAATGTGACTCCAGCTTTTTCTCAATAACTCTCAGAGATTTTTACCTCCATCGAGTCATTTTAAGGTCAAGGCCGACTGCAGAAAGAGAGGACTTGGTTGCATCAGGATAGAGGGAGTTGCAGCAAAGAACAAAAAGACGACGAGTCTTTTCGCCAACATCTAAAAAAGAACAGTTAAATCTTGCAGCCTACATTTTTTCCTTGGGTGGATCTTTCTCCAGGAGTTATTGACTAAAAAAGGTCCTGATGCTTAAATATTTAATGCATCCTTATTTGTGACGTGTAACCGTGAGAAATGAGTTGTGTGATGAATTCACCAGTTCATTCATCCTGTGATGAGAGAGGCATCAGACTTATCTTCTCGCCTTTGCTTTGCACAGGTCTGTCCAAATCCCTGGGCCTGATCGAGGGCTTCGGGGGTCGGGGGGAAGGAGGCCTTCCTGCCACGCTTTCCCCGCTTGAGGAGAATGACGCTAAATACCTGAGAGAGAAGTACGGCTACAACGCCTACCTCAGTGACAGAATCTCCCTGGATCGGACCACACCAGACCACCGGCCCAACAAGTGAGTTAACATCTGACAGAACGGCCCATCACGACTTTCATCCTTCCTCAGATACACTCTTCTCCCTTTCTTTAGTTCTTACAGCTGCCTTTAAAAGATGCTGTTTAATAATTCAGAACCAACTTCTCTTTTCATAAGCAGCGGTTGTCTTACGGCTCTGAATGCATGCAGACCTCTCTGTGAATAGATGTAGTTGGAACAGTTGGAAATGTGTTAAATAATTTAAATGTCACACCTGTTCTGAAGACTTCCTGCTACGTTTAGAGCTGCTCACTTTCTACCTGCTGAGGGTTGGAATATAGCCTGAGCCCAGGCTGAGCCCAGCTCTCGCCGGTGAACACCCAGAAACTCTAATATCCTAGGAGGAGGAACAAAGTGGTCCGATGCTCCACAACCAGAACAAAACCACCAGAGGTTTGACTGTCAGGTCTTCTCCAGCACCAGGTTTAGTTTCCACCGGGGTGCTGAGGAGGTTCATCCCCTGTAGCCGGGACACAGACATCATCGTGGTGGCCAGTCCTCGTGTGGCTGAGTGGCGTGTGAAGCGTGTCGGGGTGTGATGTCTCCAGGCGTAGCGGGGGGGAGATGGGAGACCTATTGGAGCAAACACTACATTTGCTTATTTTCACGAGCACAATAGGTGCACCAGTGTGAGAGTTAGCTAGCATAAACCCATCTAGTTTCATCTCCCCATGTCTCTCAGAGCAGGAAGGCTAGAAGAAGAGCGATCAGCTGATGGGCCGACTCCTATAATCACAATTACAGTCCCATTCACAATCATCATCATCAGAGCTGTGCTCGTGAAGTTCACACTCACAGTTGAAACTCTTCAGTCTCCTACACACACGCTGCTGTCACTGATTACATCATCTTCTCCATCTCCTCTCCTTGACTTCATTACTGAAGCATCTATTAGCTTCTTTCTGCTCCTTCATGTCGAGTCCTGCTTCAGCGTTCCCAGAGTTCAGTGTTGAAATGTTTATCCGGATCTGGTTCTGGTTCTGATGAGCACGTCTGGGTTGGATGATTTTAGATGTTGTTCAGAAAAGTGTCAAATTTATTTCTATAACCTTTAAAACAACAAAGTCTGTCGTCATCAGATTTTATTTATAAAGCGCTTCTCAAGCAAAAGTGTGACTCACGCACACACACACACACACACGCACACGCACACACACACACACACCCAATAACATCAGTAAAAATTATATTTTAATATTCGGCTGAGTCCAGATGAGCCGAGTTAGGCAAGGAAACACCATCAGAGGAGCCGTCTGCCCCGGCAGCATCAGGTCAGCCACAGCAACCAAGTCAGGGTGTGTCATTAGATCCCAGCTCCCTGCAGAGAATGCTGCTGTTGTGCCCTTAGGCAAGACACTGTGCACTGTGCGATTTTTGCCAAATCCCTCGTCCCGATTAGAATCGTGACCAAAAACGGTCAACGTCAGCGTGATTTGCATATCTGTGCACCACGCTGTGAACGTACTCCTGACCGGCTCTGCGACAGCTTTCTGAGCCGTCTCATGACCAAATCAGCCTCCGACAGTCTACAAGCACCGCTTGCAAACCTACGACTCCTGTCTGCAACCGACCAATGAAAACACACCTTTGGGATGCCGCAGCAGCAAGACTCCGCCTCTCTGAGCTGCGGTTTCAGTTTATGTTTAAAATGCGGATTATAAACTACGCACTAGTTCTTATTTCTGTTAATAGCCCAAGATAAACTGGAGTTATACTAAAATAATTAAACTACCTTTTTAGACCATCAGATAAATTGTGATTCTGTGATCTGTGTGAGCTGAGAGGAGACGAGCTCACAAACATAAAAATAAAACACAAAAACACGAGATCCCTTTGCTGTTGGTGGAAATCTCACATATTCAGCCTTTAAAGACGGTTCGGTTGCGTTTTGCTGCAGCGGGACAGGAAGCTGCACTCAGTCTCGGAGCGCAGCTGTGAGACAGAATTCACGGCAAAAGTTTAAATATTGCAGTGATCGGTGACAGATTGTTACTTGTCTGTAGTTTAGTGGGTTCTTGTGCATAAAGGAGAAGGATGAATGACCAGCCGACAGATCAGCTGTTTGGCTGAAAGACGGGGAAAAGGAGACCCGGAGTCTGACGCTAAAGCAAGGGTTTTCAAAACCAAGTTTCCTCTTTGAGGAAGATGAGCTGACACTAACCTTTGTTTTGGTTAGCGGTCTGCATAGGGACGTATGCTTCAGGAGGTGCGCTCATGACGCAGCGTGTCCTGCAGGAGAGACACGTCGTGTAATCTGCCTCACAGAAATCTTGCATCGTACAGCGTGCCACTTTTCTGTGCGACGGCCGAAAACCGCACAGTGTGATCCGGGCTTTAGGCTCTGCAGGAAGGGACCAGCAACGAATGCGATAGGATGGGTAACAAAAAATTATTTTAAGGAGTTTTCAAATCCAAACCAGAATTTTACTTCAGATGCAAATTTGTAGTCTTGTAGGAGAGAAGAAACCAGTTTGTTGTCTTTTTATTTAAATGTAGTTTTATTAGACTGATTACCTGGTCAGTAGAGATGCAGTTGGAGCTTTTACTGTCAGACTTTGCTTTCTTTCCGTTTTAAGCGCACAGCTCTGCTATGTATACCAGACAAAGATCTATTATGTATCTACCGTAATTTCTGGACTATAGAGCGCACCTCAATATAAGCCGCACCTACTAAGTTTTAAAAAAGCATGGAACTGTACTTATATAAGCCGCACCGGGCTAAAAGCTGCATATATCTTCTGAATTGAAAACGTAGTTTAACTGGACGTAACTGAACTGATCAGTATCGAACAAATGGAAAAGTTATTGATTAGTTCATTCATCTTCCTCTTGCGCACTAAAGCCATGAAAGTCCTCTTCTTCAGTGTCGGAGTTGAACAGCCTCAGAAGAGCTTCGTCACATACCTTTTCTGTGGCGATGTCCGTGTTGCTGTCATCATCCCCGGGTGAAGCTGGCTTGAATGAGATCTTCCCGCTGCCGTCTCCAGCGCCGAACCATGGATTCATTCATGCCAAGCTTACGTGCGGCAGCACTGTTTCCCTCCTTTACTGCCAGATCGATGGCCTTCAACTTAAATGCTTGAACATATGAACTCATACGTGTAGTTACCATGATGAGGGGGTATGGATTTGAAACACATTCTTCGTCGTGCCGGCTGCTTGCATGTGCTAAATTAAAATGAGCACTTTCTTCGATTTCCACTCCAATCCAATTTTATTTATACAGCGCATTTAAAAACAGCATGTCAGCTGACCAAAGCACTGCACGGAGTTAAACCTAAAAAGCCATTCTAAATACACATACATACACATTAAACACAGATAAAGACTGTCATAAAATAGAAACACCTAAAAACAATACCAATGTATAAAACAGCCAATAAAAGAGAAGTCAGTAAAACAGAAGAGAGTCACAGCATAAAAGACCGATTATTGACCAAAAGCCAAATTAAAAAAATGTGTCTTCAGGCTGGATTTAAACTGTGCCGGTGAAGAAGCCTGGCGTACCACCAGAGGGAGTGCGTTCCAGAGTCTGGGAGCAGCAAAGGCGAACGCACGCTCCCCACGAGCTTTATACTTCATTTTAGGGACCATGAGCAATAGATGATCAGCAGACCTTAGTGACCGGGGGTTGAGCAGCTCAGAGAGGTATAGGGGGGCTAGACCATTCAGGGCTTTGTAAGTAAAAGTTATAACTTTGTGTTGAATTCGAAATTGCACAGGAATCCAGTGTAGATCATCCAGAATGGGAGTGATGTGGCAGCGTTTATTTGTATAGGAGGGAAATCTGGCTGCAGCGTTCTGGACTTTCTGCAGACGATTTAGGACAGACACATTTACACCAATTAGAACCGAGTTGGAAAAATCGAGTCTGGAAGTGATAAATGCATGGATCACTGATTCTAAGTGTGGCCTCTTAAGAATGGGCTTTATTCGGGCAAGGCGACGAAGCTGGAAGAAGCAGGATCGAACATTAGCATTTACATGTGCACTCATTGTCAAGTCAACATCCAGTTTAACCCCAAGGCCGGTCACACATGAATTTCCACTTTTGACTTCCACCTGTTTCACTTTCTGCTAAAGCGCCCCCTGGCAGGTGAAGGAAAATCTTCAGTAAAGCCGCTCCTCATTATAAGCCGCACGGTTCAAAGCGTGGGAAAAAGTAGCGGCTTATAGTCCGGAAAATACGGTAATAATGAAACATATTTTAACCTAATTAACTGATTGAAGCTTCTCTGAAACCGTCATCTGTACTCTGAGACCCGCAAGAACTTTTCTGACTTTCACAGAATTAAAAATAAATCATTTACTTTAAAAAGAGACAATGTGCAATTCTAGTAAGTTCAGATGCAGAAAAGCTTTTGAGTTATCTACATTAGGAAAGATTAGATTTCAATTCTCAACCGAATAAATGTGTCAAAACGTTATATCAGGATCCAAAGGCAAGAAAAAGGATAAATGAGAGTCTCACCAACTAGACAGAGGTGCTGCCTCTCACCAACGTTATTTGCGTTATCCATTGAGCTTCTAGCTGAAGCGATAAGGCACCTAGATGAATTGAAGGGGGTTAAAAACATAAAAGTGGGTTTTTTGTTGACAACGTGTTAATATATCTAGAACAACCAGAAGTTGGCCTATCCACACTGATGGCACTTGGATTCATATGGATATCAGGGATAGCCTGGCAGCGCTCCATTGACGGTTCTCGGTCGTGGCGCGGGTTCTACCGTTGTCTTTCAAACGATCTCTGCATGCTATTGGACAATGAACAACGTGATGCACTCACCGCAACAGATGTCTGTAAACGATGCAGTCCACTGTTGAAGAAGGTGAACAACAGTGCTCAGCATAAATGAGTACACCCCTTTAAAAAGTGCTAATTTAATCTGCAGCTCAGTGAACAAAAGAATAACTTCCAGAATTTCCACAAGGCTGGCTTTTATTCAACACGTGTTTAACTCCATAACATGAAAATAAGGTTAATAAAATAACTTAGATCACAAAATCTTCAGTTTTACTAAAATTGGTTGAAGAAACAAAAACTACATCTAGTATTTTATATGACTACCATGAGTTTCAGGACTTCTAGGCATGGAATGAACAAGATGGCGACATATGGCAACATCTATCTGTTTCCATTCTTCAAGAAGAACGTCTCTTAGAGCCTGGATGCTGGATGGAGAGTGATGGTTCAGAATTCTCCACAGGTGTTGGATTGGGTTCAGATCCAGGACACATACTTGGTCATTCAACCACCTTCACCCTGTTCTTCTTCAGAAATGCAGCTGCAGCTTTAGATGTTTGTTCTGGAGTGGCACCGACATACTTTGGTGCTAGTCGCGACATCCGGAGAAGACTAACAGCTTATTTTTCACCAGAAAAGTTGTGAGATTGAGACCCTGGCTGCCGAAGTGCAATTAAGAAACCAAACAAGTTGCAGAGGTTATGAGCACGGTCGGGACAGAGGAGTAAAGCTGAGGAAAATAATCAAATAATCGATGCATCGGGACATGCGGACATAAACGATTCTGCATCGTAGAAGAGTACGCCATAATCGATTATAGTGGGATGTAGTTTAGTTTTTTTAACGCCGGCACCAGCGCCGCGTCCATACCTGTCAGAGTGAGCGTCCTCCACATTTACCAAGTATTGTTCCGCTTTAATGTGGTGCTGCAAGGCTGAGCGCTGGAGTTGTAACCTGAGACCGAATCAGCCCGTACGGTTCTGTTGGATTTTGGCCGTGAATTATGTTAATTGAGCGGGTTGTCACGCGGCGCGCTCCGCTCGCCCGATCAGTGACAGAGAGAGAGAGAGAGAGAGAGAGGATCGGAGGATGCTCCTCCAAACATGCGTTATTATTTTCATAATTTAATTATTATTTCTCGCACATCTTAAATATTATTGGCAGTTTAGAAATTGTTTTATGTTTGATTATTTTCTGCATCAAACAGAACTTGATTCCTGCTCCAACATTTCAGAAGTGAACCACCAGGATCAAATAAAATAACAAACTAAGTCAAACATTTCATTTGGTGTCATTTCTGACACACCAACTGCGGCATAAATATTTGACTCTAGAGCTGCTCAGAGACATTAAACACTCATATGAACCCGGTGTTGTGGGGGTAAATATGTTGCTTTTAAGCTTAATATATTACCTTTACCTATGACCAATAAGCTGTGATATTCTGTATGAATATAGAGTATCACTCTGATTGGTCTTTGAATGTTTAATCAGAAGATTTAGGATTTTTTGCCTTTTCAGGGATCAAACACACTTCGTATCAATTCAGACCAAGTCAGGTTTATCAAAGGTAAACAAATGAAAAACAATACAAGTTAAATAAGACGACTGTGATGGATGAATATAAGTGGATGGGATGTGATGTATGATGATTGAATGGTGTGTGTTTATCAGAACCTTGTATCTAGAAGAACTGAGTTCTGGGTGTGAAACGAATTTGGTCTGCATTAAACTATGAAGTTGGTTCTTATCAAAGCGGCACCAGACGCAATCTGGCTGTGTTCTACGTACCCCTAAGGAGACTCCCTTTCGGATCGGGGGGTGGGGGGGGGGGGGGGGGGGGACGGGTGACCCCAAGGTACCGAAGTTCGTAGAAAAGACTGCAGTACGACCAGGTCAGTCCAGAGTCGTCTCCCGGATCACAACAGATACAGTAGATGAAATAGTTTGCATCTAGAACGGCTGTTTCTGAATAGCTGAAGGAAGCGTTTTGCTGTGTCAGCTGTAGCGTGGAGGCTCTTGACATCTTGCCAAGAGATGCGGTGGTTCGAGTTTTCCCCCGGTGACCAGTCCGGAGTTCTGCTCAAAACCTGACTGAATCACTCAGCAAGTGTCTGTTTTAATATTCCCATATTATGATTACCTGGCCAATCGGGACGTGCCATGTTAAGAGGTGTTAACAAACAACCCTCAGAACATCACGCCTTCTTTCAGATGGAAGGTTCTCTGATTTGTGGGTAAGGTCATGTCTATGTGCGTGAAATTACTTTAACTTCATCATCCCGCCATGTGTGTAAGTGTAAGGCTGATTAGCTTGTCAAGTCACACGCGCTGGTTATCAGACAGATGGATCAGTGCAGGACAAAATTCATTTCAACCTCAACTTAGGCACAGATTAATCAAAACATTTCATTCAACCACATTGTTCATTTCATTTCATGATTAATTAACTCATATGAGCTGAAAATGTTCACTTTCATTCAGAGGCAGGAGGAATCCTGTAGAAGTGATAAGACCTTGAAACGGGAACAGGTTGTAGACAACATGTTATCGTGTGTTCAGAGCTGCAGAATCTTCCGGCTTGTTGGGAGATAGAATTTAAAATCCACCTTAGAGAATGGAATCATGTCTGTAGGTGACCGGAGGGTCAATATGTCGGTGAAAACTGACCGTTGCTGGACGTTACACCAATACGTATATTATTATTACATTATGGGTCCTGTAGGTTTTCAGTATTTTTTCAGATTTGTGAGTTTTTGCAAAGCGTGTTTTTCTCAGCCTGAGGCGTGGTGTTGAACGAGGAAACAGATGTTTCTACTTTGTTAAATCGTCTTAAATGTTTAAAATGTTTTGTCCTGACCTGTTGTGGATGGAGAGCTTTTCAGGGATGGCAGGTTGTGTCGATTAGTTTTTGATAAAATAAATAAATAAATAAAAAGCAATTATCTGACATCTTCTATTTATCGATGAAAATAAATCTATATGAAATAATTGTGATGCATCGGGATTTCGAATCGAATCGAATCATTGACCCAATAATCGTAATTGAATCGGGAGACAAGTGAAGATGCACAGCTCTACAGAGGTTCCTGTCAGGAATAAATAAAAACTTTTATCAGATGAATCGTAGAGTAACAGGTTGTCATTTACAATTTACATTTAAGGAGTCGATCTGGATGGAGTTGGTTTTATTTGGGAATGTCCGAATGCAGCCTCAGCTTTCATTACGGTCAAGCTTAGCTGTTAAAGAGCATCATCCAGTCTCGTGGTTTTTGATGAAAATATTGGATTTATTGTATATCCATCCATTCTCATCCGCTTATCTGGCGTCGGGTCGCGGGGGCAGCAGCCCAAGCAGGGAGGCCCAGACTTCCCTCTCCCCAGCTACCTGGGCCAGCTCCTCCAGGGGAATCCCAAGGTGTTCCCTGGCCAGGTGAGAGACATAGTCCCTCCACCGTGTCCTGGGTCTACCTTTAGGTCTCTTTCCGATTGGCCGGGGTGATAAATCGATTGAATAAATTAATTTGGAAAAAATCGTAAATCCAATTAGAAATAATAAAATCGGGAGATTTTGTTTTTAGGCCGTATCGCCCAGCTCTACTTTACGGTTGGACGTGCCCAGAAAACCTCACCAGGGAGGCGTCCAGGAGGCATCCTAACCAGATGCTTGAGCCACCGCAACTGGTTCCTCTTGATGTAGAGGAGCAGCAGATCTACTCTGAGTCCCTCCCGGATGACCTGGGAGAGCCTAGACTACCCTGCTGAGAAAACTCATTTCGGCCGCTGGAATCTGCGATCTTGTTCTTTAGGTCACTACCCAAAGGTCAGGGTAGGAACGTAGATTAGCTTATTGGATGAAATGTTTCAGCTCCCACAGGAAACAAGATTATTAATTCTGTAATTTAGGTTGACATTTCTTCCTTCTCATGAGCAAAACCGATCCAAAGCCTTGTTAGTTTAAAAACCAGCAACTAACAGAGAAACGTGGAGTTTGGTGTAAAATAATTTTAAAAATTCTGGTGATGAAACAGAAGGCATCAGCTTTATTCTCTCTGAGGAAGATTGGTGCAGAATGACTTATTTGTTTTTCCTGCAGATGCAGAAAAGCCAGCTACCCGAGAGACCTCCCCCAGATCTCCCTCATCTTCATCTTTGTCAACGAGGCTCTTTCAGTGATCCTGCGATCCGTCCACTCAGCTGTCAATCACACGCCGGCTCACCTGCTGAAGGAGATCATCCTGGTGGACGACAACAGCGACGACGGTCAGTGAGACGGACGCTGTTGTCTTAAAAACCCTGTGAGAGAAATACAAACACGTTGTTTCTTGCCGATTGTGAACTTTAAAGCTTCTCTAGAGTCAGGAGAAGTCAAGAATACCAATCCTAATTTGAGATATTCTGGGAACCACCAGTAGACCTGCGGTCTGAGAGCGAAGTGCTCGGTTAGGAACGTATGGAACAATCAGGTCACTGATGTATGATGGAGCTTGATTATTAAGAGCTTTGTATGTGAGAAGAAGGATCTTAAAATCTGTTCGCAGCCAGTGTAGGGAGGCTAAGACAGGCAAGTGGGTGGAGCTGAACCACGGTCAGCCCCGCCCACTGACTTATTCAGCTGTGCTCCTCTGTGAGAGCGGGGGAGGGGGGTTGCAGACGTTCCGCTGCTGTTTCTCACCAGTGTCAGCTGATGGAGGGCTCTAGTCTCGTTGAGCCGTTCGTGTCAGCGGACACGATAGGGTCGATGAGGGGGGTGGGGCATGACGCTTGTAAAGCGCTGGGGGAAACCCTGCTGTTGATAAACTAGAGTGTGTGAAGGCTGTACCAACTCCAGCCTGTCTGGACATCGAGTCCACGGGTTTCCAGATCAGAGGAACGACGCCTCTATCCTAGGACTGGGCGATATGGCCTAAAACCAATATCACGATATGTTGAGGATTTCACCTCGATAATGATAGACGATAACTAAACAAAATGTGTCCACTAGATGGGGCTGTCGCATGTATTACGTTAAGTTAAATTTTTACGTGGCTCAAGGTGGTTCAGCTTCCCAAAAGGACATAAATGTTGCCAACCTGCACACACCTTTTCATTTTTTTATTATCAAATTTATTGACATGGGAAAATGATCCCAATAAGAGTCCGAAACTTCGATACCGCCCAGCCTTACTCCTATCTCCGTGCCGGAGGGTGCTTTGTGCAGCTGAAAAGACGGACCTCTGCAGCCCATATGGGTCGGTACCGGGTCAGGGAGGTCCGCATAGGGCTCCGGAGACCCGTGGAGGGGTTTAAAAATTAAATGTGGATTTCTAGGATTCAGGTCACCACCAGAACCAGGTCAGAACCGACCGCGGCTCAGCAGGCCAATTGAGCTGGTTTCTGGGTCAGAACCAGATCAGAAAAGCCGCCTGCACCACCAGGAGAGGATCATGTGCAGCTTTTAAGAATACCAGCTAGACTGGCTCGCTGGTGTCTGGGTCAGATCCAGTCCACAGAAGCCCGCATGTGCTCCAGAACCGGATGACAGACGTCTCTCTCCCTCTCTCTAAGCTAAACTAGGTGAGGTGAGCGGATATTAACGAGTATGAGACCGCTGACAGGCGCTCATTAGTATTAATATTATATTAACTGAGCGATACTACTTTAACTGTCTGGTACATGATAGTAATCTGTACTATATTATGATGCTAGCACACAACCTCTCCTCTTTGGCCGATGGTTTCTCCCTCTGGTTGATCTCTGCTCTCTGGGGCGAGCAGCAAACTCAGAACTTTAAGGTTCTGGTCCATCAGAAGTACAATTTAAAGCTTCCTCTGTGTCAGAGCCACAGTAGAGTCCAGACTTTCTCTGGATTAAGCTAACAGGACTCCCTCAGCTGTTTCTCTAAACATCGGCTCATGGGAGTCGCTAACCCGCGGTTTGCTCTTTAAGGTTTGTTTTGCCCTCTGCGGACGCCGGTTCGACTCCAGGTGGGGTTGGCAGTGATTTATTTAGCCAACTGAAACATATTTTATTTAATTATATTTTAGTTTGATTGAGGGCAGTGGTGCAGTGGTTAGCGCTGCTGCCTTGCAGCAAGGTCCTGGGTTCAAATCCTGACCTGGGGGGTTTTTGCAAGGAGTTAGCATGTTCTCCCTGTGCATGCGTGGGTTCTCTCCGGGTACTCCAGCTTCCTCCCACAGTCCAAAAACATGACTGTCAGGTTCATTGGTCTCTCTAAATTGTCCTTAGGTGTGTGTGCTTGGTTGTTTGTCCTGTGTCTCTGGGTTGCCTTGCGATGGACTGGCTCTCTGTCCAGGGTGCCCCCGTGACCCTGCAAAGATAAGGCGGTAAAGAAAGTGGATGGACCCCGGTGAGGGACAAATAGAGTGTAATCCTGACTAGAGAATGCATGAGATGAACAAATATTTACAATTTACATAAGAATTGGATTTTTTTTGTTTTCCAAGATAACGTAAAGTTTATTAGAGCATCAGGCCAGACTTCTCCATGGAAGAAAAAACAACAGAAAAGATCATTTGGACTAAGGGATGAATAGCTGGACTGTTCTTTCTCCATGGCTGGAACCTGCTTGCTCCTGACAAACCTTTTAGTCCTTCTCCTGTCTTACAAACATCACAGAGGGGGCGGGGCTTTGCCTCACTCCTGGAGACAGAGAAATAACACAGGTGCGGCACGGCGCTGCCCATTCCTTAATTTCTATCTTTGAGCAGCTTCTTCTGTGCCTGCCAGGACCTCATCTTACTTGTTATTACCCAGCTTCCCTTTTTCAGTGTCTAAGAGGAAGTATTGATCCACCACATTTTCATCAAACCCCTCAATGTGGCGTCAGACTCCAGCTGCGAGTCTCACTCCTTTCTTCCAGCTAAAAAACAGCTGAGCTGCTGGGCATTCGTCATTATCATCCTCATTTATACCTAAAAAACACTCAACTACATATGAATAATCTGTTTGTCACAGATCGCTCCGGTGTCTAAAGTTTGTCGTCAGTGTGGGTCTCACAGCTTACTGCGCTCCGTGGCGGCTCATCGTGGTTTTCACAAGTTCTCTGATTGTCTAAAAAAACAAAAAGGGTGTTTCTTAAGTTTAGAATAACTGTGCTTTTACTAGTCCTATTAACAAAACGTAAAAACTGGAGTGTCGTTTATAATCTCCTTTTTAAATCCAATTTAGAAACGTAACTCGGGGAGGCGGAGTCTTGCTTCTACGGCGTCCCAAATCAGACCTGTTCAAAAGACGCAGATCCGCGACCGTAGACCCCAGAGGGTTCAGCTTCCCCAGTTCGGTTCCACCATGAGAAACCTGTGCCTGACAAGTGTTGCACTGAGCCAAACTGTCTCTTTAGGACTTCAACGAAAAATATGTAGCGTAGTTAATCTACATAACTATGATTTAACGTTGTTTATCAGCTTTGCTAAATCCTGAGAAAGATCAAACAAATTAGCATATGAACTTATATTTACATAGATATCCACAGATATTTATACAATCGATAGAAGTTCATACACCAACTGGCTTGGTCTATATTTAACCCAAAGATTAATATTTAATTTAAGGGATTTAAATTAATAGCAAAAGTTTATTTATTAAATCAGAAGATTTAGAGATTTTTGCTCGTTCAGCGACCAAATATACACAACTCTGTGTTTCATTTCAAAGAAGAGTCAGGTTTAAAAAGTTAAGAATATATTACTAACACTTTAAAGATGACAATTTAAAAGACAATTAATAAATGACCATTTATAACAGCTTTGATATTAAAACTTGGTATTAAAAGTAATCTGTGTCTGGATGAGAACTAAAATGAGATGTGTGTGTTTGGATGTGTGAATGTAGTCTCAGAAGGTTCCTATCAGAGAGAGAAATCGCGTTCTGGGTGAGAGAGTTGTTTTGCAGCTAACTAGAGTATTTCTTAAGGGGAACAGCATACAGATGCAATCTGTGTTCTACCTCACCGTTCAGACGACCCTCTGTGTGGATCCGGAGGTCAAGGGAGGATGTTGTCAGCCTCTGGGTACTCGTTCCGGTAGGGAAGACCCGAGTGGTACCGACTCTCTGGTCCAAGAGTTGCCGCAGGCACACAGGTGTTGAGTTTGCGTCTTAAATTAACTCTGAAGGAGTTTGCGTCAGCTGGTTGCAGGTGGCGTTTATTGGAGCAATTCTATCGGTGTGACAGAACAGCTTAGTGGAGGCTTCGAGCGGCCGTCTCGATCCTCTGGGACTCTCGTGCCACGGAGAGATTTTGGTGAGCTTCGAAACTGACCTTGAACTGAGGAGTTTTGGTTTTATTACCACATGGCCGACATTGTTCCTTGCAACTTTGCTAGCACACACTGTTCTGATCATGTGGACTTTGCATGCTGGATCTGGGCGCTGATGTATAGAAATCCTGGAATGGAATTTAAAGCAGAACATACTGCTAATATCGGAGATTTTTAATGCAGTCCTATATCATCCGATACAGTTTTCTTGGGCCGATATCCAATATCAATATTGGAACAGGACATCCCAAAATGACTTTACCAATTGGGAGCATATATATAGTAAAAAGAATTGGTCCAAGCACTGAACCCTGTGGTACTCCACAAGTAACCATGGAGTGTGAAGAAGATTTGTCATGTACATTTACAAAATAAAATCTATCAGACAGGTAGGATTGAAACCAGCCTAGCACTGTTCCTTTGATCCCTACAACATGTTCAAGTCTTTCTACAAGAACATTGTGATCAACTGTGTCAAAGGCAGCACTGAGATCTAACACACACATATGTTGAATGTAGAAGCTGCTAGGACATGACGTGGGTTCTTGGGTGGTCTGAAGAGACGCTGATGCTTTGGTGACTGATGGTGTCAAAGTTTCTGCCTGGCAGATAGAGACACAGGGGAGTCACGGGAGACATGTCCCTGTCTTATCGGGCTTGGCTGCCAAACCGAGCTTTGTGAGATGAAGGAGAAAAGAGGGGAGGAGTAGAAGAAAAGAAACGAGGCGGGAGATGGATGGATATACATGCCAGAAATGAGTTGGAGGAATGGGATAAGACTGGAGGATCGGGAAAGGTCAAAGAGAGAAGAGGAAAGATGAAGAAGCACCAAATAATGAAGAGGCTGAGAGAACAAACCAGGCTATTGGAGAAAGGGGGGGGGGGGGGGGGGGGAGACGGAGAGGTCCTGAGATAAATGAGGTCGGACAGACTAGAGGAGAGGGAATAATGCATATCCGAAAGAAATGGAAGGAGTAATCTACCAGAACGAAAAGCAGAGACGGGTGTGAAGAAAGGGGGAATAAAGACCCGAGACCATCAAAGCTTTGAAGGTAAAGGTGAGAGCTATGTCATCGATGTGTTTCCTACAGCAACGGAGGTCCAAACCAAGCCAGAACAAAATGTTTCCTGTTTGAAGGTTTTTAGCTGAGCTAAAATTCACTCATAAAAGCAACTAGTTTTGGGTCTGGATATGGCGGGGTTAACGTTTCTGAGGTAATTAATAGAAACAAACATGAAGAATAGAATAGAATAGAATAGAATAGAATAGAATAGAATAGACTATTGGTTCCACAGTGGGACATCAACTTGTTACAGCAGCACCAACACTTGAATAAACTAATCACACAGAACATACCCGATTACTGCTGCTGATCCTCTCAGATTCAACTGAAGTAAAACAGTCAATGCTTGTGATTGTGGGAAAAGTCTAAAAGAAATTACACAAAACATCCTTAAAGGCATATTTGGCAGTTTGCTTGCTTTTTTCTTTCTTCTTCCGGCTCTCGGAGGGTGCAGACGCTTCTTTTCCTCCTCTCCTCCATATCTTATCCTCAACGCCTTTGTCTGTCTCTGTGTGCTGGGTGCACGGCTGCTTCTGCATTTTTTTCTGGAAACTGAAATTCACTAAAATGGATCTCGTTAGCTGGTCTCTCAACGTGATTGATAAAAAAAATTTCAACGATGAGAACGGGAGAAGGGACTCCCGGATGTCCCACCGGGACAGACCCAGTTGGACACATCATGGACTCCTGGAAACAGTGGAACTTGATTTGTTTATCTCAGCTGTCTGTGGAGGACTCTGAAGACGTGTGGATATTCGTGGTGTTGGTGTCGGGTTTCCTGCTTATCAGCCTTGGAGGCTACCTGGCTTGCCGGAAAATTAATGAGCTGTCGAGGAATATTGGCCTGCTCCCAGAGCTCAGAGATGGTTTGCACCGCGCTGTGAATTCACAGACTCACATAAATGTCAAGATGAATCGTAAGCTTGGGACTTTGGTGGAGATTCATTTTTTGGCACAGAAGATGGATGCCATCAAGGAGAGAGTGGACGAATCAGCACGGATTGGGATAGATTAATGTCCATTATTGGGATTTTGAGAGGTTGAGGACCAACAAACTGTAAGACAGAGAGGAAATTATCTCCGTCTGGCCCCAAAACAATTTCTAGTCGGAATCTGGCGCCCTTGAGCCTGCAAGGCTACAACGAAAACTCCCCCCTCACAAGATATGTGGAATGTGCCGTCGCTATGGCAACTCAACTCTCTCCTTTCCCAGCCTGGGCGGGACTGCAGGAAGGCCGCTGAAGCATTCCAGGGTCACTGCAACCCTCCAACCCTCAATGCTCCTCCCCCTATCCACACTGAGGTGACATGCGCTGCTTATCGTGGCTGCAGGAACTGAAGTGGGGATAGTCCCAACCCACCACCCCACCTAGTGGACACTTATGTTGTGTTGTCTGAAGTCTGTTGCATATCTGTCTGAGGTGTTTTTTTGCAGAGCAAAGCTGCCCTCCTGGTGGAGGGTAACTCTGAAGTGCCTTTTTCCCTCCACCTGAACCAATCCTCATGTAACCCTCTGATCTCTATTAAGGTAGCGCGACTCAGGGTTGTGAATGACCACAGTCACCAGTTCTTGTCACGTGTCTTGCCCATGAATGTCTCATCTCTGAATTGTGTGTACTGAAACTCTAATATCACTCTAGAATTAATAAAGTATCTTTGATTTGATTTGATTTAGCACCCCCTAGTGTCCGTTATTAATTCTCTGTGGTTAAACCGAAAATGAAACCATCTCCTCGCTGTGCGTTTGTCTTTTTAACACCTTAGTCTAACAGCTGAGAAGTCTTCCCTTCATTAGTGTCTACAGGAGGGATTCATCACTAAACGAAACAAATCAGCTGTGTTCATCAATCAATCAAAGCTTTATTTATAAAGCGCCTTCCGCAACCCTGTCAGGAAGCCCAAAGCGCTGAACATGGTACAGTTAAGTAAATATATTGAATAAATCAACAATAAAAGAAATTCAAATTACAAAATACAAATTACAAGATAGATGAAGCAGTCCGGTAAAGGAGAAATGTGTGAAACACATTTGGATTGAGTGGATGGATTGAGTGTACCAATGAAAACTGTGGAATGGATTCAACATAAAAGAGGGCCAAAATCAAACATGTTCCAGAAACGCCAAGCGGAGGAGGTGCGTTTTTAGGTGATTCTTAAAGACTGGCAGAGAGGGGGACAGCCTAACTGAGGGTGGCAACTGGTTCCATAGTGACGGTGCTAGGACTGAGAAAGCCCGGTCCCCACGGGTACGACACCTAGAACGAGGGACAGCGAGCAGGCCTTGGTCAGAGGAGCGCAGAGCGCGTGATGGGGAATGTCTGTTCAGGAGAGTGGCCAGATAGGGGGGAGCACCACCCTGGAAGAAATGATAAACAAAGACGAGGATTTTGAATTGTGAGCGATGATCTAAAACATGCGGGAAATGTGCTGGAAGCAGTCTGCAGCGCCGGGTAGGTCAGCTAAATGTTTACTAAGTCACTTCATCAACCGTGTAAAAGGTCATTTTAGCACATGCGGCTCAATAAAATGATTTAAAACATGAAAAAGTTGCAAAGTTTGCCTTTAAAATGATGCGTGGATGTGTGCTGATGGTTTCTGACGAGATTACAGAAATGAACACACACACACACACACACACACACACACACACACACACACACACACACACACACACACACACACACACACACACACACCTTCTGCTCTTGGTTGACGATTGGCCATCAGCCATCCATCATAGAGGGAAGACATTGCAGCTGCTCAGAGGGCAGCGCTGACAAACACTCACCCCTCTCATGGTTTTGTGTGTGTGTGTGTGTGTGTGTGTGTGTGTGTGTGTGTGTGTGTGTGTGTCAAAGAGAAAACAGCATGGAAACTAACTTTTGATCAAGAGAGAGCGAGAAATATAGAAATAAGAGAGATCTGTTTTCCTACCTCCTGAGCTTCTGCTGTCCCAGTAGGTAGAGGTAGAGCGGGTTGTCCAGTAAGGTTGTAGGTTTGATCCCGCTCCCACCAGAGAATGCTGTTGTGTCCTTGGGCACGACATAAGGCCTCGCCTCCGCCACCAGTGTGTGTGAGTGAGTGAGAGTGTGTGTGTGTGTGTGCGTGCGTGCGGGGGGTCTTGTTCCCTGTGAAAACGAAGCAGTACAAGTGATAATGCTGCAGGATTTAATAATAATAATAATAATAATAATACATTTTATTTCAAAGCGCCTTTCAGGACACCCAAGGTCACTTTACACAAAACACGTAATAAAATACAATAAAACAATAATAAAACCCAAAGAAGAAAAAACAGAGAGAAACATTTCAATAAAATCAGAGGTTGTAGGCAGATTTAAACATATGTGTTTTGAGTTTTGATTGGAAAAGGGTAAAACTGTCGATGTTCCTGATGTCTGGGGGAAGTGAGTTCCAGAGTCGAGGAGCAGAGCGGCTGAAAGCTCTGCTCCCCATGGTAGCGAGACGGGCAGAAGGAACCGCAAGATGGATGGAAGAAGAAGATCTGAGTGAACGGGACGGGGTGTGAATACTTATAAGGTCTGAGATATATGGAGGAGAGAGGTTGTGGATTGCTTTGAAGGTATGGAGGAGAATTTTGAAGATGGGCCTGAATTTAACTGGGAGCCAGTGGAGCTGCTGGAGAACCGGCGTGATGTGGTGAAAGGAAGGGGTTCTGGTGATAATACGGGCTGCTGAATTCTGGACCAGTTGCAGTTTATGAAGGAGTTTGTTGGGGAGACCATAAAGAAGTGAATTGCAATAGTCGAGACGGGAGGTGACGAGGCTGTGGACGAGAATGGCGGCAGTGTGAGGGGTCAGTGAGGGACGAAGACGGTTTATGGAACGTAGATGGAAGTATGCTGACCGAATTAAGTTATTAATGTGAGCCTGAAAAGAAAGTGAGCTGTCGAGGATGACACCCAGACTCTTGACATGAGGGGAGGGGGAGACTATGGCGCTGTCAATAGTTAAAGAAAAGCTGTCAGATGTTGAGAGGGTGGAGTTAGTGCCAACTAGAAGAAGTTCAGTTTTATTGCCGTTGAGTTTGAGGAAATTAGAGGTGAACCATGATTTGATTTCAGAGAGGCAGAGTGTAAGGGAGGATGGTGGGAGAGTTGAGTTGGGCTTACTGGAAATGTAGAGCTGGGTGTCATCTGCAAAGCAGTGAAACTGGATATTGAATTTGCGGAAGATTTTGCCGATAGGGAGGAGATATACTATGAAGAGGAGGGGCCCCAGGACAGAGCCCTGGGGCACACCTGACTTGACTGGGGTGGGTTCTGAGGTAAAGGATTTTAACTGGATGAACTGAGTGCGGCCAGTAAGGTAAGATTGAAACCAGCGGAGGGGGGTGTGAGTGATGCCTAAGGAATAGAGTCTATTAAGGAGGATGGGATGAGAAATGGTGTCAAAGGCCGCACTCAGATCGAGGAGAATAAGAATAGAGATTAAACCAGAATCAGCAGCAATGAGTAGGTCGTTAGTGATCTTGATGAGAGCTGTTTCTGTGCTGTGGTGGGGACGGAAGCCAGACTGAAACTGTTCATAAAGGTTATTGCGGGTGAGATGTGAATGGAGCTGAGATGCAACAGTTTTCTCAAGGACTTTGGAAATGAAGGGAAGATGGGAAATGGGACGGAGGTTATTGAAATCATTGGGATCTAAACCAGGTTTTTTTAGAATAGGGCTGACTGAAGCGGATTTGAATAGGGATGGGACCGTACCAGAGGATAGTGAGGAATGAATAATGGCTGTTATAAAAGGGAGCAGAGAAGAAAGGCAGGATTTAACTAAAACAGTTGGAATAGGGTCCAGTTGACAGGTGGAAGGTTTGGATTTGGTGATGTAATCTAATATTTCTGAGGGATGGGGAAGTTCAAAGGAGGAGAACGGAATGGTGGGTTCAAATAAATCAGGAGAGGGAGGGGAGGAATGAGGTAAAGAGAGATGGATTCTATTGACCTTCTCATTAAAAAACTGAAGGAGAGAGTTACAGGTTTCTGAAGAGTAAAGATGGATGGGTAAGGAGTCGGGAGGCTGAAAAATGCTGTTCATGATGGAAAATAATGTTTTAGTGTTGCTGGAGTTGGACGAGATGAGACCGGAGTAATACTGAGATTTGGCATGGGAGATGGAGTCCTTGTAGAGAGAAATCTGAGCAGAATATAAGTCTTTATGGATGGTGAGACCGGTTTTCTTGTAGAGTCTTTCAAGCCTCCGGTTAGTAGCTTTCAAGGAGCGAAGGGCAGGGGTGAACCATGGAGCAGACCGAGTAAAATATACAGAGCGGGATTTGATGGGAGCAAATGAATTAAGGATAGAAACCAGACCGATTTCATACTGTTATCCTTCTCAGCAGCAGCACTGCAGGAGCTCTCCATGTCCAGCATGTGTGTAAGCCAGGTCCTTAGTCAACTTAAAGTTGCGCACATTTTTCTGCTAAGTTTTCTTTCATAAATCCCAAAGTTTGCGTGGAAAGTTGCTTATGCAGTTTTCCCACCCCGTTTTGTGCGTAAGCAAGCTTGATGAATGAGGCGCCTGGTCATAAATGATGCATGCTATAGAGAAGTATACAGGAAGTGAGGCGATAGTGCAAGTGCAGGCGATCACTGATAACATTTAGTCCTGGTTGGATTTTGGTGCTTCTGCAGTGACAGAAAAGCTGAATAAAAACGTAGGACCTGATGTTCATACTGGCTTAATATAGAAATGAGGGAAATGTAAGAATGAGACTGAAGTGTACAGAAGCCCTTCAGCAAGTCAACTCGGATTTCTAATCTCTAGAATTAGGGTTGTCACGGTATGAAAATTTAACCTCACGGTCATTGTGACCAAAATTATCACGGTTTTCAGTATTATCGCGGTATTTTTTAAACGGTGTTGCATATGTTCAGAAAGCATTGATAGTCCTGTTCTACACAAACTGAAATAGTTCTGAAAAGGTTTAACAGTGTTTATTAAACCTAAAATAACACAAAGCCTTAGCAAAAGTGCAACTTTTCACAAGTAAAGGAACAAATAGCTTCTTTTTCTGGAACATGTTACAGTAGTCAGTGCAGGTTTAAATGATACAAATCCAAACATTCAAAACATAAACAATATGTAAACAAATCAAAGAAACACCACTTGTTTTCTCATATACTTGTTTTCTTCATTATCAAAATGAAAATCTAAAACTCCAGTCCACACTTGACTTGAGCGCTGTACAAGTCAACCTTAAAAAATATGTATTTAAAATAAATATCCACTTTAAACAAATTACTAAAATAACTACTACACTATGTAATCAAATCCAAATGTTCAAGTATAAATGGCATTGAATAAGTAAACAAATCCATGACAAGGAACTAATTGTATATTTCTCTTCATCATCAACAAATAAGATGCTTCATCCAGCAACAGGGTGTCCGTGACACGGTTTAAATGCTGCCAGAGGACGCTGCGGCTGCAGTCTATAGTGACTCGTTGCATTCTCCCTCAACCAAAAGTCCTCACGTCATGCATTTCAGCTAAAATGCTAATGTTATCTTACCTTGCACTGGCTGTGGAGACGTGGGTGATCGTCACGCAGATGTGCCATGAGATTTGAAGTGTTGCTGCCTTCTGCAGACACTTGTTTCCTGCACGTTCTGCAAACGGGATAGCCGTCTTCTATTAACTGTCCCTCAGCATTTTTCAGAAATCCCAAATATACCCATACTTCCGATTTAGTCTTCTTTGAGGGCTGATGGATGTCCTGGGCGCTGCCGTCGCCTCCTTCGGCCGTTATTTCAGCTTCAAAGTTTTGGTGCCGTTGCAAATTAAAAAGTGCGTGTGCGCGCAGCGGGAACTTCAGCTGAAGCGACGGTGGCTGGTAAGGGTCATCGCGCCGAAACCGCGGCCACGGTAAACCCACCGAGATAATATAGTTTTTTAAAAACTGGACGGTTATTTTTATTGTCAACTTTTTTACCGGGGTTTACCGCTATACCGGTTACCGTGACAACCCTATCTAGAATGCTGTTGTGTCCTTGGGCACGACACAAGGCCTCGCCTCCGCCACCAGCGTGTGAGTGAGGCCCTGTCCACACGTAGCCGGGGATCTGCCAAATCGTAGATATTTTTCTACGTTTTGGCCTGTCATCCACACGAAAACGGATCTTTTTAAAAACTCCGGCCAAAGTGAAGATCTGCGTTTTCTCCGTTTTGGGTGTCTGCGTGTGGACAGACAAAACCGGAGTTTTAAGGTCCGCAACGTCACTTTCCACGACAACAAAATGCTGACATCACGTGTGCGACCTGTGTTTACACTAGCCAACAGCATGGACGCCCTCAGAGCTGCGCTCGCTTTATCAATTGTCCAAGCGCTTTTTGCTTGTTTGTTTTTGCAAGCGGAATTACTGCTCCTTGCGGAAGACCACAGACGAAGGACGAGGTTAAGAACGGGGGAAGTACTGCCGCCTACAGGTCTGGCATGTCCTTAACAACGTATTTATCCGGGTACGTGTGGACAGAGTTTATTTTAAAACGAGGTGGTGTGGATGCAAGTTTTTGGAGGGGCGGATATTCGTTTAAAAAAAAAACGGCTACGTGTGGACTAGGCCTGTGTGTGTGTGTGTGTGTGTGTGTGTGTGTGTGTGTGTGTGTGTGTGTGTGTGTGTGTGTGTGTGTGATAGGGAGGAAGAACAGAGGGTGTGTTTGTGTCCGGAGGGAAAAGGCTGATGAGTTGGTGCACAGATCAAAGATGGAGCGGTTGTTGACGCCCAGACTCCCTTTGGTGTTGTTTAAATCCTGCTGGAGCTTTAAAAAGCACCGCAGGGTGCCATGAATCTCATCGGTGTCACGTGTGACCCCGCTCCCTGTGTTTGTTTTTATTAATGTTTATATAAAAATGGATCACTGTGAGGGGAACTTGTCTCGATCGTGTTTCTGCCACCGCTGGTGTTTCATAGCTTCCTGTGGCAACGGTGATTCGTGTTCTCGTGTGTTTGCCTTTCCCAAGTGAGTGTTGTTGGAGAGCCTTAAGATCCATTTCTGAACAGTACCGGTTCTGACTCAATCAGCCAGTTTGTGTGTGTGTTGGACTTCCTCTGCTGGAGAGAGCCTAATGTCCTGAATCTCCTTAACACATGCGCTGATTTCCTTGAATTCAAGGACAGCTGAATGTGTGTGTGTGTGTGAGTTAACCGGCCAGAAGTCTGACGAGGTCAGCCGTAGACCCAAAGCCGAGCCCAAGTTAGGACTGCCGTAGTGACACAGAGTCACCTCATCCTGAATCTGTGTTCATTTACTCGATGAAATAGACATAAATCTATTTTTCAGACAAATGAATTTTTGGGGACTAAAGTGAAATAAAACGGAAATTGACAGAAACAAAAATTTTATCAGAAAACGGAAAAGATGGGCAGGAACAAGGAGGAAATGGGAAAGGCGGGAATAGACTAGAAAAGGACCAATCAGAGTCCAAGAAGCTCCCGTTAACCAGACAGCATACAACGTTATGTCTGCAGGAGAAAATGTCCGCCCCGCCCGCGGCTGGGAGTGAAGGCAGCAGCTGTGAGCGTATGAATGCTTGTGCTTGGTGAGTGGGTTAGGGTTAGGTTATAGAAGGGTTACGGTGTTGGGCGGGAGAGGTCGAGAGCAGACTGTTGCTGCTTTGGTTACCTTCTAATGCTTGGATGGTACGAAATAAGACACGACAACCCGAACCTGCTGATGTATTTCACACCTCTGCTCGTCTCGTCACCCTTTACACGTTCCACTAGTCTTTGAGTTTTAAAATAACACGTTAGTCGAGTTTTTCTGTGCCGGTGTGGCTGTGAAATAGGTGTCAAGTTGATGTATACATGGCCTTAAAAATGTCTTTAAAAGACTTGAATTTCTCTTGAAGAGACCTAAAGGGACCTTGCCAGACCGTCACCGTGTATTTTACAAATAAACAACCAGAATACCCCGGTTTTTATGGAGATGGAAGATAAATCCAAAGAGCTGATTGGTTGTTATCGCTACAGCATTGTACTGTTAGATAAACGAGACCGTAGGTTAAATGTAGACGTGACACGTGTCTGGGGTCACTCCTGAGAACTGCTGCCCCGTGGTTGCATTCGTTCCTTTCTGGGATGGATTAATGCAAAATTATATTTCTATGTATGCTCATTTATCTTTTATTATTTTAATATCCTCCTTGAACCGTCACCTTATCGTGGTGGAGGAGTTTGAGTGCCCTAATGATCCTAGGAACTATGTTGTCTGGGGCACTTAGTGCCCCTGGTAGGGTCTCCCATGACAAATTGGTCTTAGGTGAAGGGTGAGACAAAGAACGGTTCGAAGGATCTTTCATGGCGGTTAAAACAAAGAGTCGGAGTACCCGGCCCGGAGGGTTACCGGGGTCCCACTCTGGAGCCAGGCCTGGGGTTGGGGCCCGTGAGCGAGCGCCTGGTGGCCGGGCTTTCGCCCATGGGGCCCGGCCGGGCCCAGCCCGAACCGGATACATGGGCTCGTCCAACTGTGGACCCACCACCCGCAGGAGGAACATGAAGGGTCAGGTGCAATGCGAATCGGGTGGCAGACCAAGGCGGGAGCCTTGGCGGTCCAATCCCCGGACAAGAAAACTAGTTTTTGGGACATGGAACGTCACCTCGCTGGCGGGGAAGGAGCCGGAGCTTGTGGCAGAGGTTGAGCGGTACCGGCTAGATATAGTCGGACTCACCTCGACACATTGCATTGGCTCTGGAACCCGAGACCTGGAGAGGGGTTGGACACTCTACTTTGCTGGAGTTGCTCCGGGTGAGAGGCGGAGGGCTGGGGTTGGCTTTTTGTTAGCCCCGAGACTCTCTGCCTGTGTGTTGGGGTTTACCTCGGGGGACAAGAGGGTAGCTTCCTTGCGCCTTCGGGTCGGGGAACGGATCCTGACTGTTGTTTGTGCTTATGGGCCAAATATCAGTTCAGAGTACCCACCCTTTTTGGAGTCCCTGGGACGAGTGCTAGATAGTGCTCCATCAGGGGACTCCATTGTCCTGCTGGGGGACTTCAATGCTCACGTGGGCAATGACAGCTTGACCTGGAGGGGTGTGATTGGGAGGAACGGCCCACCTAATCTGAACTCGAGCGGTGTTTTGTTATTGGACTTCTGTGCAAGCCGCAGTTTGGCCATAACGAACACCATGTTCGAACATAAGGATGCCCACCGGTACACTTGGTACCAGGGCAGCCTAGGTCACAGGTCGATGATAGATTTTGTAGTCGTATCATCTGACCTGCGGCCGTATGTTTTGGACACCCGAGTGAAGAGAGGGGCGGAGCTGTCAACTGATCACCACCTGGTGGTGAGTTGGATCAGATGGCAAGGGAACATGCCGCGTAGACCTGGCAGACCCAAACGCATAGTGAGGGTCTGCTGGGAACGTCTGGCAGAAGAACCTGTCAAGACGGTCTTCAACTCCCACCTCCGGCAGAGCTTTGACCACGTCCCGAGAGCAGTGGGGGACATTGAGTCCGAGTGGGCCTTGTTCCACTCTGCGATTGTCGAGGCGGCTGTTGCTAGCTGTGGTCGTAAGGTGGCCGGTGCCAGTCGTGGTGGCAACCCCTGTACCCGCTGGTGGACACCAGAGGTTCGGGGAGCCGTCAGGCTGAAAAAGGAGGCCTACAGGGCGTGGCTGGTCTGTGGGTCTCCGGAGGCAGCAGACAGGTACCGGATAGCCAAGCGGGGTGCAGCAGTGGCAGTTGCCGAGGCAAAATCTCGGGCGTGGGAGGAGTTTGGTGAGGCCATGGAGAAAGACTATCGATCGGCTCCAAAGAGGTTCTGGCAAACTGTCCGGCGCCTCAGGAGAGGAAGGCAGCAACTCGCTCACACTGTTTACAGTGGGGATGGGGAGCTGCTGACGCCAACTGAGGCTATAGTCGGACGGTGGAAGGAATACTTTAAGGAGCTCCTCAATCCCACCAATGCGCATTCCGAGGAGGAACCAGAGCTGGGAGGCCTGGGGATGGACTGTCCGATCTCGGGGGCAGAAGTTGCTGAGGTAGTCAAACAACTACACAGCGGCGGAGCCCCGGGGGCGGATGAGGTTCGTCCTGGGTATCTCAAGGCTATGGATGTTGTAGGGCTGTCATGGTTGACACGTCTACAACATTGCGTGGTCATCGGGGGCAGTTCCTAGGGAGTGGCAGACCGGGGTGGTGGTCCCCATCTTTAAGAAGGGTGACCTGAGGGTGTGTTCCAACTATAGGGGGATCACACTCCTCAGCCTCCCGAGAAAGGTCTATGCCAAGGTACTGGAGAGGAGGGTCCGATCGATAGTTGAATCTCAGATTGAGGAGGAGCAGTGTGGTTTTCGTCCTGGCCGTGGAACTGTGGACCAGCTCTATACCCTTGCAAGGGTGATGGAGGGGGCATGGGAGTTCGCCCAACCAATCCACATGTGCTTTGTGGATTTGGAGAAGGCTTATGACCGTGTCCCCAGGGGCACCCTGTGGGGGACGCTCCAGGAGTATGGGGTGGGTGGCTTTCTGTTAAGGGCCATTCAGTCCCTTTACCAGAGGAGCGTGAGTTTGGTCCGCATAGCCGGTAGTAAGTCGGACCTGTTCCCAGTGAGGGTTGGACTCCGCCAGGGCTGCCCTTTGTCACCGGTTCTGTTCATCACTTTTATGGACAGAATTTCTAGGCGCAGCCGTGGTGTGGAGTGTGTCGAGTTTGGTGGCAGGAGAATCTCGTCTCTGCTTTTTGCGGATGATGTGGTCCTCCTAGCTTCATCCAGCTCTGACCTTCAGCTCTTGCTGGGTAGGTTCGCGGCCGAATGTGAAGCGGCTGGGATGAGAATCAGCACCTCCAAATCTGAGACCATGGTTCTCGACCGGAAAAGGGTGGCTTGCCACCTCCGGGTCGGGGGAGAGGTCCTACCTCAAGTGGAGGAGTTTAAGTATCTCGGGGTCTTGTTCACGAGTGATGGTAGGAGGGATCGGGAGATCGACAGGCGGATTGGTTCGGCGTCTGCAGTGATGCGGACGCTGAGCCGATCTGTCGTGGGGAAGAGGGAGCTGAGCCAGAAAGCCAGGCTCTCGATTTACCGGTCGATCTACGTCCCAATCCTCACCTATGGTCATGAGCTTTGGGTAATGACCGAAAGAACGAGATCGCGGATACAAGCGGCCGAAATGAGTTTCCTCCGTAGGGTGGCCGGGCTCAGCCTTAGACTCGGACTCGGAATAGAACCGCTGCTCCTCCGGATCGAAAGGAGCCAGTTGAGGTGGTTTGGGCATCTGGTCAGGATGCCTCCTGGACGCCTCCCCGGGGAGGTGTTTCGGGCATGTCCTGCCGGCAGAAGGCCCCCGGGTCGACCCAGGACACGTTGGAGAGGTTACATCTCCAATCTGGTCCGGGAACGCCTTGGGGTCCTGCCGGAGGAGCTGGTGGACAAGGCCGGGGAGAGGACGGCCTGGAGCTCCCTAATTGGGATGTTGCCCCTGCGACCCGGACCCGGATAAGCGGAGGAAGACGACGACGACGATGTTGAATTAATTATAGATTCACTAAATACAATATCTACTAAGAATTCACAACGCAGCCATAGAAACACTATGTGGTACGTATGGTGTGCGTACTTGTTTGAGTGTGTTTACTGGGTCAGAGTCTCTGGACTCAGGTGATGAAAACATGATGTTCCTGCTTCCTGTTTCCTGTTTAAGATGGATCACCGCCGATCGATAAGTCGAGTCACGTAGTGGTTCCTACCAGACCCGGTTCATCTCGCTGCTCTGTCTTCTCCATCCCCAGTGAGTCGTGGAGGATGGCTGCTTATACTGAGCCAGGATTCTCTGGAGGTTTCTTCCTGTTAAAAGGGAGTTTTCCTCTCCACTGTCGCTGCATGCTTGCTTAGTATGAGGATTGCTGTAAAGACTCTGACACTAGTCAGTGACTCTGCAACCTGCTGGGTTCCTTATATAGGAAACTTGTTACTGATTGGCTTAGTGACCTGACCTGTGTTGTTTACTGTGTGCAGGTCCTTGAGACGACTCTGGTCGTGACTTGGTGCTTTAGAAATGAACTGGATTGAGTTGAATCTATAATCTTATAACCAGTTGTCATAATCTGAAGGTTTTGAGGATGGACGATGCTTTAACCTCTGTTTTGTCCTGTTCTACAGAGCAGCTGAAAGGCCCGCTGGAGGAGTACGTGAACAAGCGCTACCCGGGTCTGGTAAAGATCGTACGGAACCAGAAGAGAGAGGGGCTGATCCGGGCCAGGATCGAGGGCTGGAAGGTGGCCACTGCTGAAGTTACGGGCTTTTTTGATGCTCATGTGGAGTTTACTCCCTCTTGGTAAGTTCCTGTTTGAGTAGAAAGATGAAAACAAAAAGCACCAATAATCCACCTAGAATTAGCTTCTGGAATAATCTGAACTGCAGCTGATCGACGTTTTCAAATGGAAATACAGGTCCTTCTCAAAACATTAGCATATTGTGATAAAGTTCATTATTGTCTGTAAACATTAGACTTTCATATATATCAGATTCATTACACACAACTGAAGTAGTTCAAGCCTTTTGTTTCTAATATTGATGATTTTGGCGTACAGCTCATGAAAACCCAAAACTCCTCTCAAATAATCAGCATATTTCATCCGACCAGTAAAAGAAACGTGTTTTAATACAGAAGGGACGGCCTCTGAGTTCACAGGGATGAAAAATAAATGCATTTAAACTAAAAACATATTTTTTTGCTCTTCTATGCGCGCGGTCAGCATTTTTGTACCACGTGGCTTTCTACAGTCTCGCTGTCCCGGATGTGACGTAACCCGTCAGGACGTGGAAAACGAAGCCGTGCAGTGTTTAAAGGTTGATTAGCTCTTTGTGATGGTCTTGAATTTATTTTTAGAAGGTCTTAATTTTGAGATTCCTGCACAAAACCTGAGTCATTAATGTAAGTCAGCTTTGTGCAGTAGAGCAGGGGCTCCCAAATGGGGGGTCAGGACCCCCCAAGGGGGGTCCCCACAATTTTGTCTTTGCTGAGATTTTGAGGTTAGCAAGAATTTATTTGTAAAAATCACATTATAAACTCCCAATAACACACCCTACAGTATAATCAGAACTCCATATATAATGTATAACTGTGTCTGTATATTTATTTATTTATCTCAAACCATCGAAAACATGAAATTGCATATGCACTCCCCCATATTCCTGGTGCATAAATTTTTATTTATTTTTTTTTAAATGTGGAATATGATAAACATATGCTGTTGAATGAAACAATACAAAACATACAATAACATAAAACCATTTGAGAGGGAACTGGAAGAAGCAAAAGCTTATCTAGTCCAGCCCCAATTCAGTTAATAAATCACATTTGCTCACATTAACAAATTTGAAAAAAAAAAAAAAAACTTTTCTTTATGCAGGTCGTTCTATCTTCACCTTGCTACATAAAAAGACAGTTGCAAAACAATTGTTCACATGAATCTACAGAAAAAGAAAACAAAACCAATAAACAACAAAAACAAAATATTCCATTTGAAGCCAATTACCATTTTTATCACTTGCTATTTATGCTTTTTAATTATAAGTTGTTCATACAACATTTTAAATGATCTAATGTTTTTACATAATTTTAAAGTCACATCAAGTTTGTTCCACAGTTTGATACCACACACAGATACACACATACTTTTCATAGTTGTTCGGTATAATGGAAAAATGAAGTTTTTAACGCCTCTCAATTCATAACCTTCTTCATGAGTTTTAAACATCCTTTGCAAATTACACGGCAGTACACCCATCATGGCCCTATACGGTACTAGGGCAGTTTTAAATTGAATTAAGTCAAAAAATTTGAGTAAACTGGAATTATAGAATAATGGAGTTGTATGATCTCTATATGCAGAATTTGTAATTATCCTTACCACTCTTTTTTGGAGAACACAAATCTTTGATAAATTAGATTTATAAGTATTGCCCCATACTTCTACACAATATGATAAGTATGGTAGAATCATAGTACAATAAAGTGTGTGTAGTGCTTTCTGTGGTAGAGAATACCTTGTTTTATTTATTATCCCAATGCTTCTGGCTAATTTAGAACACACATATTGTATGTATGGCTTCCAACAGAGCTTATGATCAATCAATATCCCCAAAAACTTAATTTCATACACTCTTTCAATGGCTATTTCATTAACAGTCAAATAGATTTCTTTACTACTTCTTTTATTTCCAAATAACATAAACTTTGTTGTGCTGACATTTAACGACAGTTTGTTTTTCTCAAACCAATTCTTAAGCTTACTCAATTCATTCTGGACCTTTAGTATAAGTTGCTGTATATCTTCTGCTGAACACAAAATATTTGTATCATCAGCAAACATAATAAATTTAAATAATTTTGAAGTTGTGTAAATATCATTTATATATAAAAGAAATAACTTTGGGCCAAGTACCGACCCTTGCGGAACTCCACAGTGAACTTCGAGACCGCTAGACTTGTGATAACCCAACTGGACATACTGAGCTCTGTTACTCAAATAACTTTTTAGCCAATTGAGAGCTTCAACAATAAAGAGACATCATGAACATTAGTTTGTTTGTTTGTAAAGCCCCTTCCCAACCCGGTGCCAAACATAATCCGCTATCTCGTGTTTCTGCGGTCAGGGCCGAGCCCGTACTCGCCAGGATCAGAGAGGACCACAAGCGAATCATCCTGCCCTCCATCGACAACATCAAGCACGACACCTTTGAGGTGGAGCGCTACGAGAACTCGGGCCATGGCTACAACTGGGAGCTGTGGTGCATGTACATCAACCCGCCCAAACAGTGGTGGGACGAGGGCGACATGTCTGCTCCCATCAGGTAAGCCGGGTCACATGGCGCTGGTGCCAACATTTCCTGCTGACTGTTTTCTTGTAGATCTTTTTAAACCCGAGATGCTCCAGGAGTAACGGTTCTGATGTTTACAGAACTCCTGCCATGATTGGCTGCTCCTTCGTGACCAACCGGGACTACTTTGGAGAGCTAGGTCTACTGGACTCGGGCATGGACGTCTACGGGGGCGAGAACATAGAGCTGGGCATCAGGGTTTGTGTGTTAACCCTTGACCTCTGCATTTATCAGTAGTTCTGCTGCTCCACAGAGACCCATTAGAGGTCCTGCAGGACCAGCGAAGCATAAACGGGTCACACAAAACTGGCAGGACTTCAAATCTATTTAACTGCTGAAAAGAAAAAAAAGAACTAGAATGTTTTTAATTAGAATTTTAATCTAATTAACTCAGAAATAACTCGGATCATTTAGAAGTTTGTGATTTTACTGAACCGCCTCTGATCCGCTGTCGTCCTTCCTGCAGGTGTGGCTGTGCGGAGGCAGCATGGAGGTGCTGCCTTGCTCCAGGGTGGCTCACATCGCCAGAATAAAGAAGCCGTACCACAGCAACATAGTGTTCCACATGCGGCGTAACGCTCTGCGTGTGGCGGAGGTCTGGATGGATGACTACAAGTCTAACGTATACCTGGCCTGGAACATCCCTATGGAGGTGAGACCCAGTCTTACACGTCAGAATCAGACACACATCAAGCTTTGCCCTTCTATGGCTTCAGATCCCGGGCAAACCCCCAGCCTCTTATATGTCCTGTTTAAGTCTAGTGTGTAGGAATAAAGACGTTACACGTAGAGTTAAATAAGTTTTATTAACATTTCAGTGAAGAAAACAATTCCCACCTAAACAGGTTAAACCGGTAATGAGCCACAAATCCCGCCCATAACTAAGATTAACCTGAAAAAGGTCCAACAGAGGCTTTCACACTCAAATATCCAAACGTTTCCACTAGAAAGAAAGAACATCTTTTATACGTGGCCTCAAGCTAAAAATCACAAGGAAAGGGAAATCAGTGGATCCTAGCAAAGGTAGAAAGAGCCGAACAAGAAGGTCCCACCAAAGCCTGAACAGGTGAGTTTAAAGGAGACCACTGAGTCCAGAGTCTGGGGGCCACAGCAGCAGATGATCTGTCACCTTTGACCCTTAGCCTGGAGGAGAAGCGGGGTGATGTGGGTGTGTTTGGAGGACTTGGTCAGAAGCAGAGCACAGGCGTTCTGAACCACCTGTAGACGGTTCAGGGAGGTTCTGCTCAGACACGTGAAAAGAGAGTTACAGTAGTCTAAGCGTGAGGAGATGAAGGTGTGGAGAACTGTCTCAAGTTCAGAGCGGGACAGAATGGGACTCAGCTTAGCAACGTTCCTGAGATGGAAGAAGGAAGAGCCAACAAGAGAACTGACATGAGAATCCAGGGTGAGAGCTGGGTCAAAGGTCACACCAAGATTCCTGACAGAAGGTTTGGTGTGAGAAGCAAGCTGACCAAGAGAGTCTCTGACTTTGAGAACCAGCTGTCTGGGGCACAGATGAGGATCTCAGTCTTACCTTCATTCAGCTGAAGAAAGCTCCCACCATCCAGGCTTTAATAGAGTCTAAGCAGGTGTGTAACAGCTGCAGCTTAGACATCTCATGGGGCTTAAAGGAGATGTACAGTTGGATGTCATCTGCATAAAGATGGTAGGAGATTCCTTTGAAGGAGCTCAGGATGTGCTGAAGAGGAAGCAGATAGAGGAGGAAGAGCAGAGGCCCCAGCACAGAACCTTGTGGGACACCATGGGTAAGAGAGGTGGTGGAGGACCTAAACTTGGAGACGGCCACAGAGCAGGAGCGCTCAGAGAGATAAGAGGAGAACCACTCCAGAGCAGATCCTGATAGGCCTACCCAGTCTCTCAGCCTCTCCAGTAGCAGGTGATGGTCAACAGTGTCAAAGGCTGCAGTCAGGTCCAGCAGGACCAGAACAGAACAGTCCCCTGCATCACTGTGAGTCAGAAGGTCATTAGAGACCCTAAGAAGAGCTGTTTCAGTAGAATGAGCTCTAGGAAAACCTGACTGGAAGCTATCATAGATGTTATGTTCATCAAGAGCAGCTGTGAGTTGTTTAGCCACAACCTTTTCCAAGATCTTGGAGATGAACGGAAGTTTAGAGATGGGTCTGAAGCTGTTATGGAGAGAGGGGTCGAGACTCGGTTTTGTAAGAAGCGGGTGGATTACAGCGTTCTTAAAGTAAGCAGGAACCTGACCAGAGACCAGAGAAGCATTAATTATAGAGAGCACGCTGGGACCGATGGACTGGAGGGTAAGATGTGGAGGGGACTCGGGACTCGTTGGATTGGTAGACCGAAACAGGCCTGCAGTAACGCTTCTGCTTCCTGTTGCAGAACCATGGCATCGATTATGGAGACGTGTCCCAGAGGGTGTCTCTGAGGAAGAGTCTGCAGTGTAAGAGCTTTAAGTGGTACCTGGACAACGTTTACCCAGAGATGAGGAGGTACAACAACACGCTGTTCTACGGCGAGGTGAGTCATCAGCCGTCTGACACAAAGCATGCTGGGAGATCCCGTCTGCAGCTCAGAGGAATGTTCTTTGGTTCCAGATCCGTAACGCTAAAGTGAGCCACCTGTGCATGGATCAAGGCGTGAAGGAGAACCACACCGCCACGCTGCACCCGTGTCACGGCTGGGGTTCTCAGGTAGAACAGCTGACTGATGCACGCTGGAGAAAATCCTGCTGTCACAGCTAAACGTTTGTTTTTGCACTCGTGTCTAAAACCGAGTCGGCGGGTTTCTCAGCTCTGAGCGACACAAACGTCAACTTCAGGGATCTGCAGACAGAATGAGGGACGTGTTATTAAAGCAGGAGTTTCCTGACAGCCGCAGGCTTACCCCTGTAGCCCCCTCATCCACCTTCCCACCCTCGTTTCTAGTGGGACCTTCTGCAGCAGGGTCCCGCATCACAAAGGTGTTACAGATATGACAGCAGCTGGTAGAGCAGGTCTGTAATGAGAAGGTTGCCGGTTTGATCCCGGCTCTGACCAGACAATGCTGCTGTTGTGTCCTTGGGCTAGACATCTAACCTGCCGTGGCTGTATCGCAGCTTGTCCCTACTGGTGTTGTAAAGCGCCTTGGGGTATGGCGCGGTATGGGGGCCAAAATTAAGACTACTGCCCAGCAGCAGGAGGCTATATGAGTTCCGAAGCAAACCACTGATCTGATTAATGATAAGCTGGCGCCGGTAACTGAGAGGCTGGCGCTGCTTACTGAGAAATAGCACCTTTACGGCGTTACTACTAGATACGCTAGGGACTAGCAGCACTCGGCTGGTCATTGACTGGTTCAAGCACTCCCTCTGCTGTCTATTAGCATGGATAGGCTAGCGTTAGCCTGGACGAGCTGGTGTTAGCATTGGAGAGGCTAGCCATTAGTGTACCTAGGCTGGCCACCAGCTGGATTTCCTACCCCCTTGATGGACCATTAGCATGGATAGGCTGGCATTAGCATCGGAGAGGCTAACCATTAGCATGCCTAGGCTGGCCACTAGCTGACTAGTGACTCTCCGAGACATGCTAATGCCTAGCCTCTCTGATGCTAACGCCACCCTATCCATGCTTATGGTCCGTCGAGGAGGTAGGAAATCCAGCTAGTGGCCAGCCTAGGCACGCTAATGGCTAGCCTATCCATGCTAATAGACAGCAGAGGGAATGTTTGAACCAGTCAATGACCAGCCGAGTGCTGCTTGTCCCTAGCGTATCTAGTAGTAACGCCGTAAAGGTGCTATTTCTCAGTAAGCAGTGCCAGCCTCTCAGTTACCGGTGCCAGCTTATCATTCATCAGGTCGGTAGTTTGCTTCAGAATTTATATATCCTCCTGCTGCTGGGCAGTAGTCTTAATTTTGGCCCCCATACCGCGCCATATTGGGGGGTTGTAGAACCCTCACAGGGTGCTCTACAGATACAGACCATCTAAAGCTGGGCTTCTCCAGCAGAAACAGGCTCGCCGTGTTTGAGCCAGATTCCTACGGATAAGGCTGATTTACAGGAAAACCGGCTGTAAACACGTTAGTGGAACAAAAACACTTCCTGTGCTTCAAAGCAGGATAAAAATTCCCTGCTGCTGCGGGAAGTTCCTGCCAGGATTAGTTGTTGCTGCATCTTTGCTTTTATCCCACAGCGATGACGAAAGTGTAAAGAAGCTCTTTGGGCTGCTGTGGCTAGGATGCAGCTCACCACCACCAGGGTGAAGCACTTTGGAGGCCTTTAAGTCAGAAAAGCAGGTCTCAGAAGATGTTTGTAGGCCTCAGGGAGACTTTACCTGAGCCGGTTTGGGTTTCTCCTCCAGTTGGGACGATACACCAAAGATGGCCGGCTGTTCCTGGGTCCACTTGGCAGCACTGGGGAGGACACTCGCTGTGTGGTGGACGATCAGCTCAGCAGCTTCCCACAGCTCCTCGACTGCGACAAAGTGACAAACGTCAGACAGAAAATGTGGAGTTTCTCCCAGGTGAGATGCAGAAGGAGCTCCGCCCACTTCAGTTTGATCCGTTAGCCTAGCAGGAAAAGCTCAGATCTGTAGTTCTTAATCGGAAGGTCTCATGTGGATTTAGATGTTTGGTGTTTAGGACTAACCCTAACCCCGCTTTCTCCGGCTGGGCAGAACGACTCCATCACTAACCGAGCCACAGGACGCTGCCTGGAGGTGGTACCGGCCAACGTTTACTTCGGCCACCTGCTGGTGCTGCAGCCCTGCTCGGGTCAGAGGTGGACCATCAAGAACAGCATGAAGCAATAACACGCAGACCGGGCCGTGATTGGCCCGGATGTGTCACCTGACCCTCTTCTGTAAGAAACAGAAACTGGGTTCTGCAGATGAGAGGTTTGGAGAGTCGGAGATGAAGGGAAGCATGAGGACGATTTCACCGTTAAATACGAAACACTTTGGTGTCCGTTCCCGTTTGTGTCTCTTCTGTTGTCTTTTAGGTCCGAGACGTTATTTTTAATATTTCTGCCCGTCTCAGAAGAAACCATCAGGAGGTGAACTCCAGTCAGACGCAGAAAGCAAGGATGGATTTGAACTTTTGTTCCTACTTTTAATGCAGGAAACAGAAGGAAAGAGTTCAGAAATAATCCTAAAAGGACTTTTTTTATTCCCTCAGAGGTCTAGATGATGTAAATATTTATAAATCAGACCGTAAGTTTCAACTCTAATGAAGCTTATTTTTATCTGGACTCATGTTTCTACGTGAGGGTTTCTGCAGCGTGACCGGGACAACCTGACGCTCATAACTATCCTCTGACCTGATGAGTGCCGTGATAACAGCAGATGGGAGGAAGAGGGGTTGTTGCCATGGCGATGGTGTTCCGTGTTTTTGTTTGTTTCCAAGATGGTCTTCCAATAAAAATAAAACTGTCCTGTTTGTACATGCCTCCTGGTTTTTGTTACCATTTTAATATCAGATGGGAGGGGGGGGGGGGGGGGGGTGTGTTTACTCACCTGCAGGGTGACGGTTCTCAGCCATCCAGGTCGTAGGAATCTAAAAGGACATGGACTTCTGGTTAAGAAGTCCAGTTGCCTTTGGTTAAAACCTTTTTGGATAACTTCAGAGTAAATGTGCAGGAACTTCCCGACAAGTGCATGTCTCCACGAGTACCTGATCAGGGGTCTGTACTGGAAATGGCTCGGAGGAGTCGCTGAGCGGAACGTTGGTTAGCACACCGATTGGTCGTAACTCAGTAGGAAATGACATCAGCAGACGTCCAAGACAACCTGCAGTAGTATAGTTAGGAGTTGTTGAAGCAGAATGGAAGCAAAAGGAAATAATTCAAGTTTATTTATAAAGCTCCACATCAGGACCAGAGTCGTCTCAAGGACCTTCACACAGTAAACATCCCAACACAGGTCAGCTCATTAAGCCAATCAGTAACAAGTTTCCTATATAAGGAACCCAGCAGGTTGCATCAAGTCACTGACTAGTGTCAGAGTCTTTACAGCAATCCTCATACTAAGCAAGCATGCAGCGACAGTGGAGAGGAAAACTCCCTTTTAACAGGAAGAAACCTCCAGAGAATCCTGGCTCAGTATAAACAGCCATCCTCCATGACTCACTGGGGATGGAGAAGACAGAGCAGGCACACACACACACACACCAAGTAGTGTGTGGTTACATTGTGATCTCTTAGTGAACCTATAATTAAACAGGTAAACTAGTAGTAGCACATTCAATGTCAAAGAGAGTAAAAAATTATTATCAGGAGAGGGAGAATGTTTAAGTGGTTAGCAGCAGTGTGCTAGACGATGGCCCCCTCCATGAGGCCACCACAGCTCAGCAGAACATCGTTGTAGCTTCTTCTGGGGAGAAAAACACTTAGAGAGAAAATAAAGTTAACAGTTGAAATAGCAGGAAATAATACAGTTAAAGAGCAGATTGTAGAAGAAAGCAGTCGAGTGTGGGAAGTGGTCAGTGTATCCTCCAGCAGTCTAAGCCTATAGCAGCATAACTACAGAGATAACTCTGGAGAATCTATCCTATTTAGATGGAGGCATGTTGGAGGCAGGGCAAGGGAGAGCCGTCTTTACCGACTGTACACTCCACCTCCATCTACTCCCCCACTTGTCCAGATTTAGGCTAACATCAGATTTTAACCATAGGCCCTATCAAATAAAAATGTTTTAAGCCTATTCTTAAAAGTAGACAAGGTGTCTGCCTCACGGACTAAAACTGGGAGCTGGTTCCACAGGAGAGGAGCCTGATAACTAAAAGATCTGCCTCCCATCCTAATTTTAGATATTCTGGGAACCACCAGTAGACCTGCAGTCTGAGAGCGAAGTGCTCGGTTAGGAACATATGGAACAATCAGATCACTGATGTATGATGGAGCTTGATTATTAAGAGCTTTATATGTGAGAAGAAGGATCTTAAAATCTATTCTGAATTTAACAGGTAGCCAATGTAGGGAAGCTAAGACAGGAGAGATATGATCTCTCTTTTTAATTCTCATCAGAACTCTAGCTGCAGCATTTTGGACAAGCTGAAGACTTTTAACTACATTCTGTGGACTTCATGAGAGTAATGAATTACAGTAATCCAGTCTTGATGTAATAAATGCATGAACTAGTTTTTCAGCATCACTCCTGGAAAGGATGCTTCTAATCTTAGCAATATTCCAAAGGTGGAAAAAGGAAATCCTACAAACCTGTGAAACCTGGGATTTGAATGACATGTCCTGGTCGAAGATAACACCTGCAATCGTTTTGTAAGGTGCTCCGGGAGCAACCACAAAGATCAGACGGATTTAAGAAATATTAACATTAAAAAACTCACCAGAAATATAATACTACCCTTTACAACTGGAACAATGAGTCTCTACTACATTTCAAGTGTGGGTGAATCTATACATAAAATAAGAAAATGGCTAAAGCTAACAACAAAACCCTACTAACTCATGACTGCCTTGGTTCGGACAATATGGATACCAACTCAAAAGGGAATAAAAAGCCATTATCATCACCCTGCAAACCCATAACACCACACAAAACAAAAAGGAGGAGAAGAAACTGACTAATGAATCCAACAGCGCGCTTCGAGTCGCCAAGATCGTGACGAGAAAAATAAGCAGTTGGAAAAGCAAATAAGTCAGCTCAAAATTACAATTTAAGTCTTAACCGAAAAAGTTGAACATTTGGAAAACCAACCATCCAACCTTGACTGATACAAAAGAAAGTGGAACCTACGGCTCAAAGGCTTAAAGGAAGACAAAGAAGAAGATGTAAGACTTAAGCGTATCGAACGTCATTGAGAAGATCCAACCCAGCTTGAAGGAGAAAGTTATTATTCTGGACTCTGTTTGCCATATCGGCCTCAGACCACCCAAACAAATCATACAATTCACCAGCCGTGTCTACAGAGATGAAATTTGGAGATCCACAAAACAACATCCCACCTGCTGAAAGCTCAACAACCGAATCATCAACGACCTCATGAAGGAGGGCCGTGAAGCACGTCTTGCTGTGTGGCCTAGGGTGGAACAAGCAAGAAAAGCACGTCTGAAAACCACCTTTAAAGGTCCGTGTGCCTTCATCAACAGACAGCGTGTTACACCCTAGCCAGATTTAACAGACATGTAAGTGAAGAAGGGCACAAATATGTATATTTACATATATATGTAGTTGTATGGTGATGCAGATACACAAACTAGAATACAATGAGTTCAGATTACCAGCTTTGGGGATTGCTACCAAGGCTCCCTTATTACTTTATCACAGGCTTTGGTGCGACCTTCATCAACCTCTCCTTGTTCTGCTCCCCCCATGTTCCACTGATTTCCCTCTTTTCTGCTCACTCTCTCTCTTTCTTTACATTTTTAATCACGATTGTTTATTTTTTGCTCATTTAAAACATTTTTAATCATTTTCTAAATTCTTTTTTATATTTTACATTTTTTGTTTTTGTGAAGCGCTTCGTGATTTTTATCCTGAGGCGCTATAGAAATGATCTCTTCTTCTACTTTCGGTAAGTTAATCCTGTATCGTTCATGATTTTGTTCATTATGTTTATTATAAGCAGCAAACTCCTGTTGATCTCTGTTAAAGCTAGAGGGTTAATGGAGATTACTAATAGGAAAAGCCTCATCTTCTCACAGGAAGCTCTAAACAAGACAGGAAACTTTGGACTAATCAGTGAGGCGATGAAGCCTTTTTTCCTCTAGGCTCCTCCAGATCAGCTGGGGTTGCCATCCTGTTGAAAAACTTCAGGCTAAATTATCTCACACGAGAATGATATTGTGGGCCACTGGTTAATTCTAGGGGTGCACCGATACAGATATCCGGCATTAACTCATTTGCTGCCAGCGTTTCTCACCGTTTTTTTAAGAGTAACAGAACGTTGTGCGCTAGCATGATGTCGACGCCAAAACAACCAAAACAAGGCGGAGACTCACCTCTTACATCAGGAAGAATCCGCGCGTTTCGAGCTTTATCCGTTCTTTCATAATCCGTTGTTGAATTGTGATCGGCAGAAGCTTTTCCGGTTCGCGCCTCACTTTCTTCACAGCAGCGGCCCAAAACGATCTCCTAACACATGGATGTTCTGCTTCCTGATCACGTGACGTGTGACGTACGCAGATGAAGATCGGCTTTAGAGCTGGGATATTTGTTCTCACGGTGCGGGGGCTCGTCTGACGCCCACACAGTAAAAAAAATAAAAAAATAAAAAATGCAAATGGCGACTTTAGTCGTCATTGGCGGTGAATGAGTTAATATCACTGTTGTGGCCGATAACCGATGTTTGCCGATACTGATTTATGCTTCTGAAATCAGCAAATTTTGCATGGACTGAAATTATGAACACACACACACTTATGCTTCTGAGATGACTCCCATCACTCTCACAGGACTAAATTACACATCATCACCACGAGCAAAACGTTGTAACCCTTCAAATAACGTTGGATAATACGTACATAAAAACTAAAGGAGCCTTCTTCCGATCCGGAGCCAAATGGACTGAGGAAGGTGAGAAAACAGCTTATTTCTGTAACATGGAAAAAAGAAGATGGCAAAGAAATTCTATAAACTCTGTAATAATAAATAATGTTGAATCCGCAGAGGAAGCATTTATAAGACAAGAAATATTAAGATTTAACCAAAATGTAAACACTTCCTAATTCTCACTTCTCTAAACCACGTTAACTCTTTCATCTCTAAAATAGATGACTGCTTCAAAAATACCAGCGAGAAGGGAATTACTGATAGAACGTAATACAATCACACGGTTAGGTATTAATAAAGCACCTGGCCCAGGTGGCCCTACAGGTAACTTCTACCTCTGGGAGGACACCACATTTTTACTCCTTGAAGTTCCGCCCACAGCGAGACAAGGAATCATCTCTATCCCCGAACCAGGCAGAGACCCAAGAACTACTGGAAACAGACGACCCGTCACACTTATTCGGACTATAATCGCTTACTTGCATATTTTCTCTGCGCCTCTAATCAGGAAGTTCAGATACTGTCAGTGAATCACAATCCAGCTTTCTAAAGGTCTGATCAACCCATAAGAACATTGGATTGGTGATGGACGTGATTGCACACAAAGATCTGATTACTGACAACAGACGTTTACGAAGCCTTCGACTCTGCAGAACATCAGTTCATCTTCTCAGTCTCAGAGCACTTTGGTGACAACTGATCCATGTAATCAAAGGCCTATATGCAAACAGCTGCATCATCCTACCCAAAACACCACCCCTGGGTTTAATATTAACGTTGGAGGTTGTCCAACCTCACCATCTCTCCTCACCCAGGTTACAGAAATGTGAGCGTTATATTAAAATTGTGGCAGCATCGCAAAACTAAATGTTCTAGGTACTGATGTAATTATAAGTCAGTTTGCAGATGACACCACTCTTTTTGTAAAGGACACTGAACGAACTCCTACATTCATCCAAGTCAACTCTTCTCTGCTGCTTCAGGTCTGAACTCTTAGCCACACTTTTAAGGGAAATACTAAACATCCCTATTAAATCTGAGATGAAAGTTTAAATATTAAATATGCATTTATAATATATAAAATATTAAGTTAAAAAAACATGAAAATCTTAGGTGTGTTCTTGCTGTGTCTTTCTAAATCCATGCTTTCGTTCTTTTTTAAACACAGAAACAGTTTTGTTTACCTGTTTGTAGCTACAGTTTCGCCGATGGCTGCCGGCTTCTTCAGGCTGACGCTGATGGTGGCGCGTCACTTCCTTCTCCGTTTATCTGCGGGCAGCAGAGGACGTTGTCGCCCTCTACTGCCCGCTCTCCCCTCTCCGACGATGCAGTCCCATGCGTGGTCCAGCGTGTAAACTCCGTCGTCTCTGTTCATGGTCCCACATCCACGTCTCCAAACAGGTCAACAAAACTGTTTCTGTGTTTAAAAAAGAACGAAAGCATGAACCATGAAAATGCTAAACGAGCCTGTTCCGACTTCCAGGAACGCACAATGTTTTCTAATCCGCTTTTCCTTACGCCCTGGACCGCATATGTTGTACCAGTGACGGGTGTTTCGACCACGCCTGTCACGTGCTTTGATTATCAGCTTGTAAAAGTTGATAATTAGCGTGACGACAACCCAGACATTGGCACGTCGCATATATATGACATCACCACAGAATCCCCTCCCCCGAGCGTAGCTGCTACTCACATCTGAAAGTCGCTTTGGACAAAAGCGTCTGCTAAATACATAAACATGAACAAATTCAGGGAACTGGCAGCAGGTGTGGCTCTGAACATCAGAACCAGAGGACGCTGACCCTAGAAGGACGAGCTCCTTGTTGCCACTAAGCTGCCCCGGCTGGAGCATCCCTAAATGTTTCAGATGTAAATGAAACGGGAGGAAGCTGCAGGGAGCACAAGGCCCCGTTTCAAGCTGAGGCTGCAGAGACGCTGGAGGACAGTGCCTGCATGCTAAGACCTCCCTCGGCGCTGAGCACACACCGAAGGAGAAAAGCCCCCCAACTCTTCATCTGAGCTGTGTGGCAGAATGAGCTGCACACTTTAGCTGTTTCTGTTATTATAAACCTTTGATGCATCAACACAACTGACCCTAAACTGTTTTTGGGTGAATCCTTGCTAAACTTTTTCCTGGAGTTAAGTTTTCCATTCACAGCTTTTTTGGAACTAGCAGCTTTCCATGAAGATCAAACAAAAGCCAATAAAACCTAAAAACGGGACTGAATCAGTGCTGAAACAACCGGATCAGGCCAGAGCATCATCTGAGCCATATGGTGCTGACAGAAGGTCAGCTTCATGGCAGCTGGTGTGTGTGTTCAGGCTGCAGAACTGTAGCAGAACCCGACTTCACCTCTGAGCATCATGCATCAGGAGTTCTGGTCCAGTCGGTGAAGGTCGGAGGTGGTTTTCTATGGAAAAGGCGTCATCTGATCAAAATCTTCATCCTGCAGCACATCAGATTCATGCTGAGATGAAACTTTCCAGGGAAAGAAGAAACGTTTGGAAGCAGATGGTTTCCAAAGCGGTCATCAGAAAATCTGGGTTTAGACTCAAGCCAGACATGATGACATCAGTTTTACATTTTTATCATAAACAATCAGGAACCAACATTTTTATTTTAAATAAACCATCAGCTCTGGTGCCTGATGCTGCCCCCTGGTGCTCACCAACAGTCTCACATTCATGTTTACATAAGGGCTGCGTTCCATTTCTGCTGCGCCGTGTGTTAAAAGTCATCCTGGGCAGATCATCAGAGCCCGTCTGAGGAACCTTGTCAGTAATTTCAAACAGAAGCTTTATTAATGCAAACTAGTTCTGGTTCGTTTCAGATTATTGGGTGAAATGTGGGATTTACTCGGCTCTGCAGGAAGATCTGGGATTAGATTTTCCTAAACCAGTTTTTGTTAATGAAGCTGAAACTGAGTTTAAATCAAAGATCAGACGAGAAGAAACAAATTCAGATGCTTTCCTCTCTGATTCGGGAGCGTGGTTAGGGTTAATCCCGAAATACTCCCAAATCAAACTCGCGAGGAAGTCTGACAAGTCAGTGACTCGATGCAGTCTGATGGCTTTCCTGCGTAGGTTAATAGTGCCTTGAGACGACTTGTGACGAATAAACTGAATGAAATAGAAATGAACCGACGCAGTCTCAGATTAAACTAGGAGCTTTTTCTTATTGGTTTTCATTAAAACTTGTGGTTCGGATTAAAAACTTCTTGTCATCCTATATTCCCTTAAACAGATTATTTTCTGCCAAACTCAGAGATGCATGTTTCTCAGGATTGGGATTAAGCTAAATTACCTGCTAATCTCACTCTGACGATGAAGTCTTGTTTCTAATTTAAGAAAACACATAAAACTATTTTCAGATTAAATGTCTTAATCTAACGAACTAATCACAGGATTATCAGATTTTTACCTGAAACCTGACCAGGTCCTGCTGCCACAGACCCAGCTCCTTCCTGCACACCTGCTCCTCGTCTCGTCATCACTCACCTGTAGCTCCTCCCACTGGCTTTCCCCTCAGATCTCCTGGATGAAACCAGAACATTTCACTTTTACACGAACCTGGTGGGATTCTGGGTTTCAGACACCAGTTTCACCTGTTCTGGCTCTAAAACGTTCCTCACCTGTTTGACAAAGTGGATCAAAACCTTCCGCTCTGGCCAGAAACACGATGCAGCTGCACGCTGGAGCAGCTGGTAGGGCGGATGCCACGCAGCAAGAAGGTTGCACGTTAGAATCCCGGCTGCAGCTTTCTCCCCGTGGCTGGGAGTGACCG
>NC_091753.1:59109956-59124956 GCF_043380555.1 Nothobranchius furzeri | reverse complement strand
GTAATAAATAATGCATTACAGTTTTGAAGTAACTTGCCCAACACTGCTCCCCGTCACCATGCAGGTCGTCGTTATGTGGGAGAGATTCAGAGCAACTAAACGTCTAAGAGTCTGATGAGGTGAAGAGGACTGCAAACAAACCGACTCGTCCTCCTGATCAACGGTTAGGTTTGGGACCCGCCGTGATTTCTGTCCATCAGATCTGAGGTTAGATGGTCATAATGTTACGGCTGATCCCTTCCCTGCAATCTGCTTCTGGACTCTTCAGGTTTTGTGTTTCTGACGAGAACAGAACACACAGCGACAGACGTCTCCTCAGCACGTTTCTAACAGATCACGGATCAAACTCTCTGGGCCCGCTGGGTCCAAGGTTCTGGTTCTGGTTCTTCAACCACAGCTAGAAAAAGTTATGCAAATATCAGAAAATTACTGAAAAGAACAAACGATCTGGAGCATTTCCCATTCTGATGACAGAAACATGTCTTCAAAAGACAAAGCCAGGTTAGAAAGCTGCTCCCATTAGGCTCCGACTGGATCAGCGGTTCATCTTCGGCATCAAACATCCCGACTCAGAGGTCTCATGTCCACACCAGACCCAGACAAACTCATTCATGTGTTCATCTACAGCAGGCTGGACTATTGCAGCTTGTTCAGAATGCTGCTGCTAGAGTCGTCACAAGAACCCGGAGAACCGAACACATCGTAGATCTGAGCAAGCATGCAGCGACAGTGGAGAGGAAAACTCCAGACGATCCGTGTAAGCAGCCATCCACCACCAAGGCCGGTTGTTCAGTGGACATGGGTCCAGGGGCCCATGCCCACTAGGGACCCATGTGTGAGCAGCCCTAACCAAGCAAGGGGAATAAAAGAGGTCTAACAGAAAACCATCACACACACACACACACACACACACACACACACACACACACACACACACACACACACACACACACACACACACACACACACACACACACACACACACACACACACACACACACACACACACACACACACACACACACACACACACACACACACACACACACACACACACACACACACACACACACACACAGGCTGTGATTTGAGATTCGGTTTCTAAACAAAACCAACTTTGTTTTTAAATCTGGATTTTCGGTTATTTTGAGGATTTTCTGAGTAAACGTCGTCGGCTCGTGGGTTCGGGTTTTCTCTGTTCAGACAAAAGGAAATGGTTCCTGCACCCTGAGAACTTCCTGTTTTGCCTTTACTGATAAAACTGCAGCATCATCTTTGACCTGGACTTGATCTGCTGATGTGCTGCTTCAAGTCTCAAGTTTTATTTCTCCTTCGCCCCGAGAACCGGACCAGAACCAAAACCAGCCTCCCACCATCTGCTGCCCGGAGTCGCAGCCAGCTCCTGCTGGAAGGAGACGGCCGGCAGCCTGACCGTGTTTACCTACCTTCATGTCACCTTGCTGTGGCCTGACGACGGCGCCGCCGGCAGCCATAGCTTCGTTTGCAGCAGAAGGAACAGCTAGAGGACGAGCTTGTTTACCGAGCTCTGCAATAAAAATAAGTTTTTATGTTCAGCTTCCACTAACGCCCAGCAGCCTCCTCGGACTACTTTCACTGCCGAGCACAGCGTGACCTTTAGACAGAAAGGAACAGAATAACAGACTTGGACCTGAAGTGGCTCCCAAAAGGACAGACCTGAGGACAGCCGCCGCCGTGTGACCTACAGAGTCATACCCAGCCCCACGCAGGAAACACTCGGTCCTCCTTGTCACACATTCCTCCCTGAAGTTCACTCTGAAGTGCATCACGTGTCTCAGCTCTTAATGGAGACAAGTCACCAGTTGTTCAGACCCACGAAGAAAAGGTGCTGAAATAATGCAGCTTCCTGCCTCTTAGACACGTTCTGAATCGTTCCTTCACTGACCAGCGTCGCGTTTAGCAGCCATCAGAGGGGTCTCAGTTCAGAGAATCAGGAGATGAGGGACAACTTTAGGAGGGGCTGGAGAATGAATTAATGATAAAACGAGACAGACGTATCTGAAACTGGTCCAGCTTGTGGGGACAGCAGCAGCCCTGGGCTGCCAGGACTAACCCAAACCCCGTTTAACCTCAAATGAACCTCGACTCTCCACTGAGACGCTCCGACTTAGCCTGGCCTGCCGAACTGGCAGGAGTCTGGTTCCCCACAGGTGGAGAGGCTCATGAGGGGCGGGACTAGCCAGCTCAAACGTAACCAATCAGAAAAAAGGCAGAAACGCCGACTGCACTGCTGTGGTTTTTTTAGCTGTAGTCAAAAATGGCGTCTGGCGACGGTGCTAACATCTCTGCTCAGAAGAAAAGCTTTTAGCTTCTACTTGTGGTGTTGAAGACGTGTCCAAGTCATTTAGAACAGAGGAACGAGCCGCAGCCAACTCCGCTTCAGACGCCGTCTTCGTTATTTATTACAAGCTCGGCGTTCCGGTGTGTGCATGACGTACGCTGCTCAGCGCCGATTGGCTCGGTTAGCATCATCGGGGCGGGGTTATCTGAATAGAAGAGTTCCCAGATCCCGGCTTCCCTTAAAGCCCGGATCTGGTCAGGCTAGCTCTGACTCGGTCTGCTGAAGGTAAAACCCATCAGCACCCTTCACCTCGAGGACGTCTGCGTGTGACGAAGGACAGGTGTGCAATGATCCAGGTGAGACTGGACCGAGCTGCATGCAGGTTTTGAAGGCGTGAGCAAAAATCCTCGTTCCTGAGGAAGCGTTAAAGGCGGAGTACGTAGTTTAAAAACATGAAACTAAAAACACTTAAATGGGACCTGCTCCATGACGTGAACTAGGTTATCTTTCAGAATTTAGATTTCCCCTAAGCCCCTCCCCCCAGAGCTCAACAAACCGTTACTCGACCTACCGCGTTGACCTGAGAGTTATCTATTCCCATAAAGGAGCTGTCATTTGACGAGAAAGCATCCCAGTTCCCAGCATGCACCACTGAGTCACGCAGCGTAGCACACCAACCTAGCTTGCATGCTAATTAAACCAGCATTGAATTATGGGTACGAGGGAAAATTTGGAACGCAAAGTGGCTTCAAACATTTCTTCATGCCTCCTAAAGTTCTAACGCAGTAGAGCTATGAGTACATTGTGGAGATGCGTTCGTCTACGAACCTCCACCGATAACATGCTTCGGTCTCACCGAACCGTTGGCAGCACTTCCCTGGTCCTCCACTCATCACACACTCAGGTGTCCAGCAGCAGAACACCACCGGTGTGAGAGGTTCTCTGCTCAATAACACCAGAGAAGGAGAAACAGCCGGCTGCTACCACTTCAGCTTCAGGACAAACTACCAGAGTCAGAAGATGTTTGGACCTAGAAAACGGCGACAGGTGTTTAGAACCATCTCGTCTCCTCTGGTAGTGAGGGTTTCCGGTTCTGGTGGATGAGGATTCAGGGAAGAAGAAGGTGAGAAGGGGTGAGTGTTCCATGACCTTGTCTCTGTTCAAAACCTAGCTTGTTTGCGGATGGCCCGTCAGAAGCCTCTCCTCCTCAGCATGACATATGAAAACCCTCATGGAGTCTGCTAAAAGACACCTGAAGGACTGCTCATCACTTGTCCAATACAGTCTCCACAGTGAAGCATGGCGGTGGCAGCATCATGCTGTGGGTAGGTTTTCAACTGCAGGGACAGGACGACTGGTTCTAACCGAGGGAACAATGAATGTGGACAAGTACAGGGATATCCTGGACAAGAACCTTCTCCAGAGTGCTAGGGACCTCAGACTGGCCCGAAGGTTTACCTTCCAACATGACAACGACCCGAAGCACACAGCTAAAATAACGGAGGAGTAGCTTCACGGCAACTCTGACTGCTCTTGAATGGCCCAGTCAGAGCCCCGACTTAAACCTATGAGCATCACTGGAGAGACCTAAAAGTGGCTCCACCAACGTTCACCGTCCAACCTGACAGAACTGGAGAGGGTCTGCAGAGGATCCCCAAGTCCCGCTGTAAGAAACTTGTTGCATCTTCACCAAGAAGACTCGTGGCTGTATTAGCTCAGAAGGTGCTTCTACTGAGCAGAGGGTCTGAATACCTTCTGTAGTCACTGTATTGCCGTTAAATTGCAAAATATCATCCCTCTCTCCTTGATGACATCACTCTGTGGACCACAGCCTTAAGATGGGTTAATCATTTTATCTCCAAAGCACCACGCTCCCCAACCACAGAGCTGTCCAGCTGGATCAAGGAGAGCTTCTAGCAGGAGACGTACAAGGGTGTCCTGAAGAAGGCTGGTTAGCTAATGAAGCTGTCTGAGATGTTGGTCAGTTCAAAAACGGAGGTGCGACCAAGTCGCTGCTTTGCAAGTCGCTGCGGGAATGTTTGCCTGCTTTTCAAAACTGTAAGATCAGCTAAATCTCAGTTTATGTGTAGCCTGGTACTCGCAACCAGCCACAGACCCCAGGTTCTTTTTAGTTTTTAACAGTATTGTTAATCCAGGAAATGACAGTGGTGTTGTTCCCTCAGGCTTTTTTCTTAGATGAAGTCCAGGAGATTAGGTCCTCTATTTCATTTTTTTCTGTTTCTGACCTTAGTTCTTTTCCTCAGTGCTGTTCCTCCTGGTGCCAATTTGAACTTCTCTTTAGAGGAATTATCAGATGTTGTTCATCACTTGAGATCTTCTTATTACCCCTTGGACTGTCTTCCATCTTTTATGCTAAAAAAAGCGTTTGGCAGTGTTGGTTCCTTCATCCTGAAGCTAATTAACACTTCCCTTTCCTCAGGTCGTGTTCCCCAGTGTTTTAAGCAGGCCGTTGTTCAGCCTCTTCTCAAAAAGCCAAATCTTGACCAGACTGTTGTCTCTAATTTTAGGCCAGTTTCCAAACTGACTTTTCTGTCTAAAGTTCTTGAAAAAGTTGTTTACTCTCAGCTCCAGGACTACTTGTTCCTTAACAACATTTCAGAATATTTTCAGTCAGGTTTTAAGCCCCGTCATAGCACTGAAAGTGCTCTTTTAAGAGTTTTTAATGACCTTCTTTTAATTGCTGATTCGGGCCAGTCAGCAGCTTTGGTTTTACTTGATCTGTCGGCTGCTTCCGACACGTCGATCACGGCATCTTGTTGTCCCGCCTAGAGTCATGCAGTGGTCTCCGAGGTGCTGTTCTCCAGTGGTTTAAATCCTACCTTCACAAGAGGTCATTTTCCATGAATCTGGGACCTTTTACCTCAAAAACAGCACCTCTGACATGTGGGGTGCCTCAGGGCTCCATTTTGGGTCCAGCCCTTTTTTCTTTGTATATGCTCCTCTTAGGCTTCATTTTTGAGAAGTATAAAATTACTTTTCGCTGTTTCGCTGATGACCTTCAGATCTATTTGCCACTTAGTGATGCCAGGTCAATCGGCTCATTACTGGAATGCTTAAAAAGCATCAAACAATGGATGTGCCAGGGGCGGATTTAGGACTGAAGAAGATCCGGGGCTTAACACACACACATGCACGCGCGCACACACGCATGCGCGCTTACACGCATGCGCACGCACACGTGACACGCACTAGTCAACATCATATATATTTGTCTTGTACCACATAATTTTTAATCTGAAGCTACATATTAAGCATTTTCAGGGCAGAGTATTGTTCCTGTTAGTGTTTAGTGTGAGATGATAGTAAATATTCCCTTTCTTTCGCCAACCACTGATAATCAGCTAACTTTAGGCAAACCAGCAGCACAACAAATATTTTCAAATAAGACTCACAAACCTGAGTCAGCACCAGTCTCATCAAAGCTGGGGTTCTGTCGCGGTACTTTTGGTCTAAAAAACGTCCTTATGTCCATCTTCACTCATGCGTTTCAGGCAGAGAGTGTAGAAGAAGCCGGCTGCTGAAGGGCTTCTTCTTCAGTGGTGGAGGCTCAGGCAGGCTGTATACAAACTACTGCCAGCTGCTCCCTCTCTGTTGGACTTTGGTACTGCATGTTACTTCCATGTTTTAGATCCAGGGCTTCAGCCCAAGTAGCCGGGCCTAACGCCGCCCCCGTTTCTTAAGCTCAACAATAAAACTGAAATGTTACTATTTGGCAGTCCTAATCTTTTAAACAACGCTGTTGGTCCTCTTGGTCCTTGTTCTGGTTTTCTAAAACCCTGTGTTAAAAACCTTGGTGTGTTTTTAGACGGTTCTTGTAATCTCCACAGACAGGTGAGCGCAGTGGTCCAATCAGGTTTTTATCATTTAAGGCAGATAGCAAAGGTGAAGCCATACCTTCCTGCTAATGTCCTCGAACATGTCATCCACCTGTTCGTGTCCTGCCGATTGGACTACTGCAACTCCCTGTATTCTGGCCTGGACCAGTCCTCCCCACACCGACTTCAACTGGTCCAAAATGCAGCGGCCTGCTTGCTGACTGGAACCAGCAAGTGGATCACATAACCCCGGTTCTGGCCTCTCTCCATTGGCTTCCTGTCTCTTACAGGATCCATTTTAAAATTCTACTTTTTGTTTTTAAATCCCTTCATGGCCTGGCCCCAGTTTACATCTCTGAGCTGCTGTCCGCTTACGTCCCCGCCAGAACCATGAGGTCCAGCTCTCAAGCTCTTTTAACAGTCCCAAAAACCCGCCACAAGACTCGCGGCGACAGAGCGTTCTCTGTGGTTGGGCCCAAACTGTGGAACAAGCTACCTCTCAACATCAGGACCACACAGAATCTAGAGCATCTTAAATCCCTTCTTAAGACGCATTTTTTAATTAGGCTTTTAATGCAGGTTGACTTGAGCATCTTAATAGTTTTTAACAGTTTTTATTACAGATTGTGGCTGTTGTGTGCTCATCTTATTTTAGGTTTTGACTGTTGATTTGCTGTACCTTGTGCAGCGCTTTAGTGTAGCTTTGCTGCTGTAAATGGTAGCCTAGTGAACTAGACCAAAGTCTTGCTTTGCAAAGTTTGGTCTAGGCACGCTCCACTGGAACCTCCGCAGCTCCTACCAGGACTCTGGCTAGCCAATCACAGCTCTCTAGAGGGGTTTCAAACACATAAAGAGCTGTGATTGCTCCATAATGGTGGGCCAATCATAGTGCTCTATCTGCTTAGTGAACAAATCACAGAGCTTTATCCGCTTTGTGGGCCAATCAGGGCACTCTATATGCCTGGTGGGTGGGATGATGCAACAGAGTGAAACAAGAGGATGTCACATTCATTGTCCAGTAGCATGCGGAGATCATTTGAAAGACAACGGTAGAACCCGCCCCACAACCGAGAGCCGTCAGTGGAGCGTGGCCAGACTAAATAATACATTTATGTAGTCTGGCTTGCCAGGCTATCAAATATGCTCAAGTCATCATCAAGTCAACAGATGCAAGTCGATACAAGTCGCAAGTCATTGGCGTTCAAGTCCAAGTCAAGTCGTAGGTCTTTACAGATTTTAACAAGTCAAGTCAGATGTCATTAAAAGAATGACTCGAGTCCAAGTCATGTGACTCGAGTCTACACCTTTGAAAAAATTGCCTCTAAGATTCTGTTTAAAGGTTTACATGATTAGCACCATGGCCTCTCTTGGTCTGTGTCCTCCAGAGTTTTCCCAGGATTTCTAATCCAGATCTATACTATTTAGTAAATGTTTAATTTATTTGAGGTAAAGCAGATAAATCTAGTCTGGAAGGACAGCAGAGCTGCGACTCTCCCTCTGTCCTTGAATTAAATCATGAACGACTTTAATGTTTCCTCAAGCTGCAGAGAGGCTGTGGAGTTTTAGATAATGGAAGGGAGTCACCCCGAGGATAAGATCGTAAACCAACCACACACACACACACACACACACACACACACACACACACACACCCACCCACCCACCCACACACACACGCACATACATGCACGCACACACACGCACACACAGACACACACACGCGCGCACTCACACACTCACACACACACACACACACACACACACACCCACCCACCCACCCACCCACACACACACATACACACATGCACGCACACACCCACACACACAGACACACACACGCGCGCACTCACTCACACACACCCACACACACGCACGCACGCACTCACACATCCACACACGCACACACACGCACGCACACACACGCACGCACACACTCACACACCCACACGCACGCACGCACACACACGCACTCACACATCCACACACGCACACACACGCACGCACACACAGGCACGCACTCACACACCCACACGCACGCACACACACGCACACGCACACACACACACACACACACACAGTGCCAAAAGCCTGCACCCGTCCATCTGTTGACTTCAGCCTGTTGCAGAACGACCGGATTACACAAACAGATGAAGTCACACATGATGAAGAATAAAATCACCAATCAGGGTCTAAAAAAGTGAACTTTTTATGGTAGAACAACAAATTAATCTGAAGAAAATGAAAGCTAGCTGCAGGATTTAAATAAAAAACAGTTGATAGATCTACGTTACATAAATTTAATTTACATATAGATCTTTAACTCACTTTTCTCATCAGCCTCATTGAAGCTGATTATCAGGGAAAAGAGCAGATCTTTCACAAGAGTCCGACGACTCAGGATGAAGTGTGTCAGAGGCAGAAGTTTTATAGTCTTACATAACTAAATATTAAGTTTGCAGGCTGTAAAAGATGTATGCAGGCACTTGGTAGGACTTCTGAAGCTGTCGGGGAATTCCAGGATGATCAGCAGGTTTAAAACACAAAACAGGAAAGACATGAGAGGAAATCCGTCTGATGTCACCGACATCTGCAAACACAAGATTATATCTCCATATTGTCGTTAGAGGGAGGGATAAAAAAATCCTCATCCATCCATTTTCGGTCGTTGATCCAGAGTCGGGTCGCGGGGGTAGCAGCTTAAGCAGGGAGACCCAGACGTCCCTCTCCCAGCCACTTGGGCCAGCTCCTCCGGGGGAATCCCAAGGCGTTCTCTGGCCAGGTGAGAGACATAGTCCCTCCAACGTGTCCTGGGTCTACCTTTAGGCCTCCTCCCGGTTGGACGTGCCTGGAAAACCTCACCAGGGAGGCGTCCAGGAGGCATCCTGACCAGATGCCCGAACCACCTCAACTGGCTCCTCTCGATGTGGAGGAGCAGCGACTCTACTCCAAGCCCCTCCCAGATGAACTTCTCACCCTATCTCTAAGGGAGAGCCCAGCCACTCTGTGGGGAAAACTCATTCCAGCCGCTTGTATCCGTGATCTCGTTCTTTCGGTCACTACCCAAAGCTCATGACCATAGGTGAGGGTAGGAACGTAGACCGACCGGTAAATCGAGATCTTCCCCTTCTGACTCAGCTCTCTTCACCACGACAGACCGGTACAACGCCCGCATCGCTGCAGATTGAGATGTGTATTTATACGTATATTTGACCTGTTTATTTAATTAAATGAAACCAGTGGAAAATAAATTTGTTTCAGCTAAAATACACCAGCTGATTTATGTTGATAAAAACGTGCACGGTTAAACATTTAGTTGTGTTAAAACTTGTGACGGTGAAATCAGTCTTTGTATTTAAAATCTTGTCATTTTTCAGCATAAATTTATATAAAACTTGTTAGCCCAAATACTGTTTAATTTAGCTAAAATATTCAGACTTTATCTGATTTAAAATGCTTATAAGTTGGAAAATGTGTACGTAAGAACCTTTTGATGAACTGCGGCAGAGAATTTATAATTGAATGTGAATTTTTTGTATATTTTATTTGCCTGTCAGTTTAAAATCTGTATTTGTTTTCTCTTGTAAGGTTTTCACCCGTTACTGTTACTGCCTGAGGGAAACGTTAAATAAAAGAAAATCAACGGATCCTACGGCTGCTTGAGTGGAATCCAGTTAACATCTTCACGTTGAGGGCCGATCCCTTTCAAGTGGGCAATTGTGCAAGAAAATCACACAATACTCGACACTCACTGTCGCTGCCCACGTGAGCGTTGAAGTCCACCAGAACGAGGGAATCACCTGAAGGAGCGCTCCAGCACCCCCTCCAAGGTCTCCAAAAAGGGTGGGTAGTCTGAACTGTAGTTCGGTGCAGAAGCACAGACCCCAGTCAGGACCCCCCCCAACGTAGGGAGGCTACCCTCTCATTCACCGGGGTAAACCCTAAAGCTTGGTTTATGCTTGACACGTTTACTTTCCGCTTGGTGAAGCGGCTCGCGGATGGAACGCGCTTCACAACTCGCAGCATTTATGGTTCATGCGGCTCGTCTCTGCGGTGAGCCAATATTCTCCCAAACTGTAGGGGGCAGCATGGAGCTCTACGGCATGCATCCAACACTACACCATAGTAGAAGTAGAAATGACTGTTTACAACATGACATTCCAGCATTTTTAACAGCGTCCTCGTCTTTTCCGACAGTGCGAGCTATTTCTCTCCAAGAATTATTAACAACATGTTGATCACGGTGATCTCTGAGAGCTGAATCATACACATGTCTGTATTTACCAACCTCTGCCATACTAGTTTTTGCCAGTCCGCCATGTTTTTCCGTGTCCCACCGTCCGCGTGGATAGAAAATTTCCTAGGTGCGCGGTGCGGAAAGTTTGGGCCGTGCGGAGGCGCGGTGGAGGGGCGTGGTTGTTAAAAGGACGCAATTTTGCCGGGCGGAGCCGTGCGAACCTCGCGGACGCGTCAAGCATAAACCAAGCTTAACTTACAACAGACGACCCCCCCCCCCCCCCCCCCCCAGCTAACGGAGAAGGAAATCTGTTTCAGAAGAACATTCCTTCCAACATGATTGAGACTTTGTTTAGGGAATATTCTACTGTAGAATTCCCACATAAGTGCTTCTACATGACATCAGGACACGTTGTGACCAGAAGAAGCTCTACTTCCATTCTTTCTCAGCTTATTTTCTTGTGTAAACTCCATTCTGAGAAGCAGGAAGTGATGTGAAGGCATTAGCTCTGGAAGTCGTACATTTTAAACCAACCAGCTTGTCGTCGTCGAGTCTTCGCTGCACATGTTGGACACGTTTTCTTCTTCATTAAACCGACGCTCATTGATCTGAGGTCTAAACAGCCTTTCTGTTCCGCTTCAAAAGCCCAAAGCAGTCAGGAGAAATTTATGTCTCCATTACTGCTGCATCACACGGCCGTCAAAAGGCAAAAGATTCATTTAGGAAAACAGAAAACGTGCACCGAGGGTCTAATCACTAACAGGAAAACAGAGCGGCGCTCATGAGCTGAAGCTGCCTGTGGAGGGTTTGGAGAGACAGGAATGTGAGACTCTTACTGACAAAACATGAAGAAAAATGACCAATAAACATTGTTTAATACTTCTGAGTAATAAACATACGAATCTCTGACTTAAACGGATACAGAACAGCTGGTGAGTCATTCAGGGAAATGCATTTTATTCTGAAACTATCCCTTCAGGAGTTTCACTCACTTTTCCCTCAGTTTTAATTTCACCGCGAGCCCGATGCCGGCAATAAAACAGGACAGGAGGCTTAACTCAGAGGGAAAAGGAGGAAAACGGAAAGACGGGAGAGAGCCTGGAACTATCGATAGTCAATTACTGTCAGTGTGATTAATCAAAGGGAAGTTGATGTCATTAATGTGGGCAGGAGGAGCCAGAGGAGGCCCTGAGGGCCACCGACCTCCACCACGGAGGTCAGATGATCTATGGGTTCATTCCTGGTTATCATGGATGGGAGGGGGAAGAGTTGGACAGTGACGTCCAGGAACAACGGAGGAGGGTAAATAAAAAACTCGGCTGCAGCTTCTCTTGTTTGGGGTCTGGAGGTGATCTCAGAACTCCTCACAGGAAAAGTCTTATTCTCTGATTTATGGAGACCGAAGCTGAAAGAAACTCAAATTTTATTATTTCCTTTTCCGTGTTGGACGGGGACACACGTCACGTAAAAACTAAAAATGCACGCTTCCCAGTTAGGCCTGTTTTTGCCACAACCACAAACAGAAAAGCAAATAAATATGCTGCTGCGTGACAGGAAGTGTCACTTTACTACTTCCTGTTTCTCATCTCTAAGGTGAAATAATCTAAAGGTTTCAGGGTAAAGGGGCGGGTGCTTGGCGACTCACATTAAAGGTATTTTAATATGTTCTGAGCACTCTTCCTCCTTCATTCAAATGAAATCTCACTTTCCAGTTATGATGCATAAACTCTAAAGTTCATTTATTCAGTCTTAACTTTTTGTTTTTCAACATAAAAGCACAACGAGACAAAAGATCTAACTTATGACATCTTTGTGAAACATCCGAATCGTCGCGTCAGCCTGCAGTCCTGATTGGACAAACCCAGCAAACTGTCAAACAAATCACATTAGCTGCTAAATAATGCCCTCACTGTCATCCAACACAACATAATCCCTAATCCTGGCAGTCAGAGGCTTTTGCTTGGATTGGAAAGAACATGAATTAAAGTTCTGGCCTCCTTCAGCGCGTGGGCGACTGCATCTTGAGTTGCAGAACTTGCAACAACACGCTTCTGACACTTCTCAGAGCCGTGGCCTGGATGAGAAAGCTCCATGATGGCGTGCATCACCACGGCAGCCAGGCTGACTCACACGCCTTTAAAGCTGCATGGAACTTGAGGAGGAAGCAAATGTCGAAGGGCGCTTCTGTGTCGGCTAAAGAGACGTCCTCCAGCTGCAGAACTTCACCCAGAACCACAAGTCCTCTCAGGGATGAAGGTCTGGGAGCTTCCTGGACAGGCGCTCACACCAGCTCATTCAGCTGTCTGCTTCACAGGAAGAGGCAACAAAATCCCACATTCCCCTCCCGAGTAAAACTTCAAAGGCAACACATTTACCAACAAAGTCAAGAGCAGCAAACACTGAGCCTGGCCCTGTGAATAAAGTCTGGCCGTGACCCGCAGACGGATCTCGGTTGTGGGCGGGATCTACGATGTTCTTTGAAGCCGTCGCCACATGCTATTGGACAACAAATGACGTGACATACTCACCGCTACAGATATCAGTCAACAGGGCAGTCCATTCTGGTCCTGGAGGTCCGGTATCCAGCACGTTTTTGTGGTTTCTCTGATTCAACACACTTGTTTAAGCTGTGCAGCAGCTCATCAGGCTCTGCAGGAGCCTGTTAATCACCTGCTGATATAAATCAGGTGTGTTGAAGCAGAGTTAAAACTAAAACGTGCTGGATACCGGACCTCCAAGTATGGAATTGAATACGCCTGTTCTGAATAAAGGACTTCAGTACCTCTATCACAGAGAAGCCCAAGTTAAACAGTCCAGACTTGATGCCAAAGCCGTTTCAAACAAGCTGACACCATCTTTGTTTGACTCAGTCGCATTATCATGGCCACCAAACCCATAGAGCGCTGTGATTGGCTCTACCAAACCCACAGAGCGCTGTGACTGGCTCTACCAAACCCACAGAGCGCTGTGACTGGCTCTACCAAACCCACAGAGTGCTGTGATTGGCTCCACCAAACCCACAGAGCGCTGTGACTGGCTCTACCAAACCCACAGAGTGCTGTGATTGGCTCCACCAAACTCACAGAGCGCTGTGACTGGCTCTACCAAACCCACAGAGCGCTGTGATTGGCTCTACCAAACCCACAGAGCGCTGTGATTGGCTCTTCCAAACCCACAGAGCTCTGTGATTGGCTCTACCAAACCCACAAAGCGCTGTGACTGGCTCTACTAAACCCACAGAGCGCTGTGATTGGCTCTACCAAACCCACAGAGTGCTGTGATTGGCTCTACTAAACCCACAGAGCGCTGTGATTGGCTCTACTAAACCTATAGAGCGCTGTGATTGGCTCTACCAAACCCACAGAGCGCTGTGACTGGCTCTACCAAACCCACAGAGCGCTGTGATTGGCTCCACCAAACCCACAGAGCGCTGTGACTGGCTCTACTAAACCTATAGAGCGCTGTGATTGGCTCTACCAAACCCACAGAGCGCTGTGATTGGCTCTACCAAACCCACAGAGCGCTGTGATTGGCTCTACTAAACCTATAGAGCGCTGTGATTGGCTCTACCAAACCCACAGAGCGCTGTGATTGGCTCTACCAAACCCACAGAGCGCTGTGATTGGCTCTACCAAACCCACAGAGCGCTGTGATTGGCTCTACTAAACCCACAGAGCGCTGTGACTGGCTCTACCAAACCCACAGAGCACTGTGATTGGCTCTACTAAACTCACAGAGCGCTGTGACTGGCTCTACCAAACCCATAGAGCGCTGTGATTGGCTCCACCAAACCCACAGAGCGCTGTGATTGGCTCTACTAAACTCACAGAGCGCTGTGACTGGCTCTACCAAACCCACAGAGTGCTGTGACTGGCTCTACCAAACCCACAGAGCGCTGTGACTGGCTCTACCAAACCCACAGAGTGCTGTGATTGGCTCCACCAAACCCACAGAGCGCTGTGATTGGCTCTACTAAACTCACAGAGCGCTGTGACTGGCTCTACCAAACCCACAGAGCGTTGTGACTGGCTCTACTAAACCCACAGAGCGCTGTGATTGGCTCTTCTAAACCCACAGAGCGCTGTGACTGGCTCTACCAAACCCACAGAGTGCTGTGATTGGCTCCACCAAACCCACAGAGCGCTGTGATTGGCTCTACCAAACCCACAGAGCGCTGTGATTGGCTCTACCAAACCCACAGAGTGCTGTGATTGGCTCCACCAAACCCACAGAGCGCTGTGATTGGCTCTACCAAACCCACAGAGCGCTGTGATTGGCTCTACTAAACCTATAGAGCGCTGTGATTGGCTCTACTAAACTCACAGAGCCCTGTGATTGGCTCTACTAAACCCATAGAGAGCTGTGACTGGCCAAACACAAGGCTGGTCTGGCCTGCTGAAAATCCAACGGCGCGTGGCTAGACCAACCTGCAGAGCACAATCATTTTGCTTTGGTTACGGTCTGTCTAGATTCCTAGGCCAGCTAACACCATGTTTAATTATAATGTAAACACATTAATTTATACTTTTTTTTTAGAGACGTCCGATATTATCAGTCTATCATTAATGTCAGAAGGTATTGGCATTCAAATTAAATATCGGCAAACAACG